>NC_091821.1:103176505-103476505 GCF_038994185.2 Dermacentor albipictus | reverse complement strand
CTCGCCGGCGGATTGCACGAAAGCGTTGTATTTCGGCCTCAAAATCCGTGTATTTCTCCAAAAGCCGAAATGTACGTGTAGCGTCCTGGATGGCCTTGGCGATCTGAATTTCCACTGTGGACAAAAAGCCTTCTAGTCATGCGTCTTCCATGACTGATTTAAACACGGACTAATCTATTGTTTGTTGAAGATTTGATGAAGCCGATTTTGCTAAGCCCTTTATCTTCAGGTAGGTAGAAATGTGGTCGCTTCCGCAGGTTTCTATGTCTGCGAAACAGTGGACGCTGTCAGTGTGACATCGCGAGACGAAAGCTAAGTCAAAACAAATGCTGTACGTCTGGTCGCGCAGAAACATGGGACTGCTGTCGCTTAAAAGGCAAATTCAATGGCTGCAGGCAAAGGGGCTTTTTTTCCTTTGGAATCTACCTCGATACTTTCCCAAAGTGAATGATGTGCGTTAATGTCCCCGTAAACAATCCATGGACCAGTAGTCGTATCTAAAATGATGGATGGACGGACGGACGGACGGACAAATGGGCGGGCGGGCGGGCGGGCCTTTTGTAACGGGGTGGTGGGTTGCACCACCAAGCTTTTGCTATTATACTTCCTAATGTCCTACCTAGGTCGAAAAAAGAAAAAGAAAACGCACGATAAATTCCCATAAACAGATTGGTCGTTGGAGAAAGGTAAGCGCCCCCTCGAGTAAACGCAAGTTTCTGTTTTTCACGGTCAAACAGACATACTGATTAGTCTCATGAGGCCGTACTGGATAATCAACATAAGGCACACCATATGTATATGATCACCTTGCTAATGTCATTACAAGTCGATGACACATAAAGTCCATAGCCTAGAGCCGGCGGGTTTCTGTAGGTTTGGTTCACAGACAACAAGAAGGGGGAATATATTGGCGAAAACATATTGGCGAACTTCAGCAATACGGGATTTCAGTCCGCGGGAATTTCACTGCATAATGACGCTTCCTTGACTTGTCCGACTAATGATTTAGGAGGTATAGCCAACCTTTTTGCTATTCAATCCTCGCAAGAACCGGATAACCGTCCAGCAAATGCAGTGTACTCCGAGTAGATGGTGTATGGGTCTCATTTGTCAACACGCAAATGACTTTTTATTTCAGACTTTATGATTTCGATTACTTGCGTTTCTTGCAAGCGATCTATGCCACCATTGGCGCTTCCGTAGTACACCCTGAGTCTTTGTTCTGCTGGAGGACTTAATGCCAGAAGTGCAGGCTAGGCGTTTACAGTAGACGCATTCACTGCGTCACCAAACACCGTGTTGCCAGTGCGGGTGACCGGCTTGGGAGCACCAGCTGCAGGAAGTAGCGTCTTTCTTACGACGGTATCAGTATCTTTAGTAGACGAAGACCGTCTGCGGTGGGCACGACTCCGTCGCACTTTGGCAGCGGCCTCTTTGTGCGTTGAGTTGTCTGTCACCATTTGTTTCATGGGGACCAGATCAATTTGCACACTTGAAATCAGTCGCAAGGCAAGCATCAGCGCCGTACTGCTCAGAGCATTTTCGGCATACGGTCGAATTTTCGCATGTAGCGCTGGCCTTCTCGAACTTCAAACAATTACGACATCGAAGAGGCCTCGGTATGAAAGGTCGCATTGGAGAACAAAAAATGCAACTTTCACATGAGACGGTAAGCTGCCTCCCTTGAAGGTTATCTTCACACAACGCGATTCTCCTAGGCGATGGACTTCAATAATAATTGCATCCGCTGTGGCGGGTTTAACCAAATTAGGCAGGGGCGTTATAACGTAAAACTATTAGAAACTTTTTTATTCCAATTCTGCAATCAACCCTCCGCAATTGGTCAAAAACTTTTTGGACCACCCCCCTTTCATTTGTCTCTCACGCGACGTCACGAAAACCGCGATAGTTCCCTATCTGATATGACGTGTGCGCACTGATTATGCATGATTTGGCCGAACAAAAGAAAAATCGTTATTTTTGATTCGACACCTTTTCCTCATTAGCCCTCGGCTATTGGTCAAAAGCTTTAGGGCTGCACCCACTTCACCTGCCTGTCACGCGACGTCACAAAACCGCAAGAACTCACCGCGTCAAAGTGCTGTGTACGCGTTAAAGATGCATTAATATGCCGAACAAAGCTGAATTTTCTTCTGAATATCCGCAGGCTGCCCCGTTCCGAAAGGAATAACAGATGGCTGCCGCCGATCGCTCAGGCAGTGGCGATTCGCACCTGCCCGATAGCATGGGTTTATTTGCGTGCAATAAAACATTTTGCGTAGCTATATATGTAACGTTTTCGAGCACTTTTGGCGTGTTTACGACCTCGTTCTGCCAACTCTTTTTTGCTGAGAATCCGTTTTAGCGTAATCCTTAAGCTTCCGTTGCATGCCGCCGTGATTTTAGACCAGCCATCGCAAGCTAAGTAAGGGAAAGCGGACCACTTGCAGACGCCGGCACCACCCTTTTCATCCGGTTATCGATTTTAGTGCAGTGGCTCGGCCCCGTCAAATCCCTCTCCACTTGAGCGTGCTCCTCTCCTCTTGTGAGCCAATTAGAGAAGACAAGCCGCTCAGTGTAGGCAATGTTATTCGTTTGTCAAGCAAATAAAAGTGACCTCCTATGAACGAGGAGAGCGTTTGATTCGTCTGTTCAGACAACCACTGGTGACCACTCGATACTTGCGTCGGCGGTTACGCAAATTTGACGTCAGGAAATTTGAATAAAAACATATTGAAATAGTTTTACGTTATAGGGCCCCTGGGTCGCTGTCGTGGATTGACTCATCGACATCATAAATCGCACCTTATGAAGTGTCTCTGTCCTGTGGTTTTATGTGTCGAACATTTATCGTGCCCAGTACTTTGACTCTGCTCAAGATATCCAGCGTTGCTCTGTTCTTGACATCGACTGCGAGAATATTCTTATGGGTATCATAAAATCCGTAATCTCACCAGGAGCAAGAGCCTCTAGTGAGACAGATATGGCTTGCCTGTTTAGCCGATTCAGGTCGTCGGTTGGCGTCTCGGGCAAGAAGAGGATGATATGGGCGTTGCCAGTGTTCTTTGCCGTCGTCCTCCTTGAAGACGAGGAAGCAGTGACGATTCAGTCGCTGCCTGTGTCGCTCATGATGTGGTTACGCTTCCTCGGAGCGCTTGATACTGTGACACCTGTCTCGTAGGGATGCCTAACTGACTCCACTTCCATCACCGAAAGTATCGGGAATTGCACCTCCCGAAAACACGCAAAAGTACTTGCAAAAATGAGAGAAGTTGTTGTTGTTGTTGTTGTTGAGCCCCTTCGTTTTCTGTGAAAGCATTGTTGCAAGCAAGCAGAGCAAGCACTTATTTATCAACACGACTGAAATAAAAACTTCCCGCTTTTCTTTGCTCGCGTTCGTAATGTCCTAGTTGTATTTCATTTGCCTGCAATTTGTGTTCATGGGCTACCAGGTTAATTGTGTAGTGCCGCCAGTAAACGCTGCTACTTTTCATGTTGCGCCCTTTCTCTAATTCATTTTCATCATCTCGCAGTGCACCAAAATTACGTGGGTTGCGACTCCGAGAAGACGTGCTTCTTTCTGTCCGTCGTGTTGTGCGACTCCAACACGCAAGGCCTGCAGCAGTACCGTGCCATCCTCTGGAGGAAAACGGTTAGTACTCGCCACGTCGCCACCCACCGTGTGATGTGACAGCTGTGCACCCGCGCCTCTTTTTCTATTTAGTTTTCTTTGTCAATGAACGTCGAATGAGAAGGGGACGCTTTTGCTTCCGCAGTTGTTGAAACCGTATATGTGCCACGAAACGACGCAGTGAAATCTGATCATATCTTAAACTGAGCGCTCGGAATGCTCGGGTGCTATACTTCTGTGGAAACAGGTGCGTCAGGTTTCCTATATAGTATTTCGCGAATCTCTCCCCTCCCCCCCCCCTTTTTTTTGCTTCATAAACTGATGTTATTCTTCACCACCATCAAGGAACAAACTTGTGTCCTTAATGTCGGCTCACATGTACTATACTCCCGGAATGAAACGCGACAGTGAAACTTGAAATTAGAACACTCTGTATGTGCCCGGCACTCAAGAGTGACACGGCATATACGAATCTTGTTGCTAAGCCTCATATGGACTCTCATCTAAGAGTATGAGCCAAAATTATTCCGACGTCACACGAGCTGGAGCCGGTGAAAGTGAAAGTATGCAATAATGCCTTGATTTGGGCGAGTTGGTTCATCTTGACAAACTTTTTAAAATATGGCTGTGGAAAAGTCCTCGTCCATAGATCCCGTCCTGTCGTCTGTGTACTTCTCGTCCTCGTCCATAGCGCTGTTTTAAGAAGACTGTGGAAAGCATGCGCATAATTGAACTCTAAATTGACACGTCTAATTCCGTGGATATAGTACAAACGAAAAGCTGGTAGTGCTGGAAGCTTTAGAAGCTTTAATCTGTTGCGCTTAACAGCGGCCCAACAAAAGACGCCTCAGATTGAATCCAAAGTGTGTACAATCGGAGTTCTCTTCGGCAGGGCTGCCTTGACAAAGCCAAGACTCCTTGTCGGTCAAAGACATTTCTCGATCGGTCTACCACTGTTGCTCACTTTGTCTCCACCTTCCTGTGAGCCTCTGTTTTGCTTGGATTTGTACGCGTCCTTTTTCGCACTTGCGGGCATGATTCTAAACTACCACCTGCCAGAATGAAGGATGGCTCAAATGTAGCTGTCATCATTAGCACCTTCATGGCATGACTGGCTCCGATAAAAGTTTTTGTTGTATCTCCACTGCGTTAAAAAACTTGTCCAGCAATGACATCGTGTCTGTCCACCTGTACGAAGTGCTTGAGTAGCGAGTGGCACACACTGCGTTCTCGAAACTCCGCAGTCCTTGGAGAACGCTGTGTGTACAAATATCGAATCTTTCCGTGCTTATTTTCAAACATATTTCTAGATGAAGAGCCTTGAAAGCTTTCTAGAGAAAAATGCTGTTTCGTTTAGCTAACGAGCTAAGAAAACAGGAACGGAGATCAACGAAGGAGGTAAAATAATATTGAAAGGAAAACAGATAAAAGCATCGATGCAGTAATGCAGGTGTAAAGCCCATGCGCCATTATTCCTTTGCACCTATTTCCTATAAGTTCTGCATTGGTATTGTCGCGTTGTATAGTGACAGTGAAGAACCAGGCAGTGCCGTAACTGTGAGTCACGAAACTAAATATTTATTGGGCGAACATATTCCCAGAAAAACAAGTAGAACACAAAGCACAACGATAGCGGCGTGCATAATTGTCGGTCGTCGAAGTCTGATCTTACGGTTCCAGTCCGTTTGCTATTTAAACGTCTATCACATTGTTGTACAACAGTCGCACATGCATCACAATGTGCTTGTGAGGTTACCCTCTAAAAAAAAGTTTAGACCCTTTGGGTTGTATTTTGTCCTCGAACAATAATCGTCATCTGTCATGCCCGCATTTCCTTTCTTTAACGCTGCGAGCCCGGTACTTCCTAGTCACGAATGGCTCGCGCGTTATCAGCTTGACACAGCACTCTCGACAGGAAAGTAGAGAGCACCGAGTTTTCAAGAGAGGAAATGCAATTAAAGCAGATGACGATTATTGTTTGGGCACAAGATAAGCTCCAAAGTGTGTAAACTTCTTATAGTGTAATATGAACACTATCCTGACATTTTTAATCACCCCAGCTAGCTTTGAGCCACACAGTTTCAGTGCGACTCGAACAAAGTTGTTTCGAAGTAACGCAAATATCTTAATGGGCACATGTGCCGCATCTTTTCTCATATCGCCAACCACAAATTAAACGTCGAAGCGTATTTTTACTTTCGAGCTCTAATGTCAAGCAAATATGACGTACAGTTTTTCAGACCTATTATAGCTCCTCTGTGAGAGCACGTTCAGAAATAAATGTGCTATAGCAACGTCTTGCCTGTCTCATATCTAATTTTGTTCACCTCTACTTGCAGGGAGCCCAAAGAATATGCCTATCCCACACACCGAACAAGCCACTCACAGTCAAGTCAATACTGAGGTAAACTTGCTCCTGTGGATATATCTTTGGTGCGCGGGAAGGGGAAGGAAGCTATTCTGACCTGACAAGTGGGCTGCGGATCGAATATGTATTTATGGAGAAATTTTATGCATGCCCATACGATCCGAAAAATATTTCTCGACCCCGCTGCAGTTGCATGCCTACCTCGCGTTTTCGGCCGAGCCCGTCTTAATTACTTCAACGTCAAGCAGAGTGCTTCGCCCCACCCTGCAGCCCCGCCCTGCTAAACAGCGCCGACCGTCGTACAGGCTATCGATGGCCTTCGGTTTATGACTTGCCGCGTTATGGGGAGGGCCGCTGTCAGATGCACTACAGACAAACCATCTTTCAACCTTTGAGAACATTACACGTTGGAAGCCTGCATCGGGAACGCTTCGTGCATCCATTCGTTTTTTTGTCGTTGTCCTCCTGAGCGTGGGACACGTTCACAATGAACGGCTGGTGGAGCAGCGGGCAGCCCGAACGAAATACGTGTTAAATTGTTCTAACCATGCTTTTTTTTTTGAAATTGAACTATAGACAAAGGAAGCAAGACAGGAGATGTCGAATAGAGCTCATACTTCGAAAATCGAAATACTTTCTCTTGAGCCTTATTCTTAAGGCCGAAGAGAATATTGCTTTATTCTTATTATCAAGGAGGCCGAGTGACAAGCTGCTTCCTGCGCTGCTATTTTTCTTTTTTTTAATTCCAGATCGGCTGCCTTAAGGCCTAGTAGTCCGCGCTGCAATTGTACCTGTTCATATGCATGAATGCGTACGCACTGCATTAGCGTGTCTTGTACCAGACGTGTTGCCGTGTGAAAGCGCAGTCCGCGCGTGCTATACGTACGCACTACGCAAAAGCCTCGTGAATGAAAGGACCGCCTTCTGCAGAAAATCTCTTTCCCCAGGTCATTCACCAAGTACCGCGCCGATCTACCACTGTATCAGCACTGCTATTCAGAAAAATCTAATTATCCCAAGACGCACAGCCACCTCATTTATTCCACTATAATGATTCTCTTTAGTGTTTCTTAACTCTAATAATCGTCTTAACTGTAATAGCTCTTCTTAATGTCTTTAGCAGTTTCCTAACTGCAGAGAAAGAAGATTCGCGCGTTAGCCTTCAACCGATTACCCCGCTCGCTGTGTTAGCGCCGAACCCTCGGAAGTATAAAGCAGTTGTCTGACACGCACTTGCTCCGTTTTATTCTTTCTTACTTTATTTCTTTCTCTATCTCTGTTTCTTCCTTTTTTCTTTCCTCGCAGCAACTTCGAGACACTGGACAGGATCGAAAAGGGGCCCAAGGAGATCTTCACGCCTGACATTCAAAAGGTGGGCTCCCGCACCCGCGGGGTGTCTTGGTTCTCGCCTCTGCTCGCTCCGGCCTGCGCGCATCTCGCGACCACGGTCCCCCTTCCACCCCCCCCCCCCCCCGGCCCTGCGCCGAACTGACCTTGGGCTCCTCATGATGCGCACGCGTATACAACAAGCCGGCCGAGGACCCTTCCACAAAATATGCAAGGGCGTGCGGCATAAATTTTAGCAATGGCGTTGCCGGGTAATCGAGACGGTACCGTTCGAATCTGCATGCATAATCCCGCCTCATCACGACCCTTCCATGGCGATCACTGCTCCTTCTTCTTGTTCTGCTTTAACGGTAGTTTCGTTTCCCTCTTAATCGCATATAGAAAGAGAGAGCGGCTGCGCCGCGAACCCGCCTGTTTGCCTTGGCAAGCGCCTCTCCGGGCGCCTCCGCGCTTCCTTTCCAGCGGCTAAACATTTGCTCAGTGGCGCGCGATGGTGCGAAAACAAAGGATCCGTGGGCGGCCGTGCAAGAGACGGCGAATATATTACTAATAGATGGTCGGTTTTGCGTGTTGATCTACAACGTGAACTGACACTGGGGACAGAAATGCATGGAGTATGCTGACGAAGAAATGCCGGCGTGGTTCAGGCCTTCCTTTCTTTCCTTCCTTTTTTATCCTTTTTTTTTGCGCAAAGAACAAGGATAATAGAGACAGATGAAACGGTCATGCACTCAATTTTCCACGGCTGCATCTTGAGGCCTGAGTTGATCACTTGCGTCTCTGCCATAGAAATGAACGATAGAGTAAAGAGCACAGCGTGGCATGTTTTCATATAAGCTGACAACTATATGAAGAGGTTCGAGCGCGATGAGCAGAATCGACCAACTTCCGCACGACTTGCTCATCAATCAGGTTGTACGAACAAGCGCACGATACAAATCGTCACCTTTCTTTCTCCGTATCAGCAGAATTCATGCCGTTGCGGGGGCTCGTTCACCTTGCATGCGTGGCATGCGAAGCAGCTACCCAACACTTGGCGATGGTTACTTGCATATGGCGCGTTGTAACCCTATGGCGTATAACAAAAAAATCGTTCAGATCCCGATACGAGTGATAGAAAGCGATACAAGGCGTACCAACGGGCTTACGTAAATTGAGTAGTGCGGTGGGTCGTGAGCGTACGTGCCTGTGACGACGGCAGCACGACGAGAACCACGCTGAAAACGATCGCATGGCGGCGACGACATGATTTCTACGCCGACCATTCCATACAAGCTTATATGGTGATTGTTGGTTTTTAAATATGTAAGTGGGCGAGTGCAAACTAGAAAAAGACAGACTGGGACGTCATCAGCGGGTACGTGTTTTGCAGTCCCACGTATCTATGGCAATGTCATGTGGCGTATGTAAAACGACGATGACACATGTACGCCAGCGAAGAAGTGTTGAAGCGTGACTAACTTGGGCGATCATAAAGTCAGTACAATGGTACACAGTTTGTGCGTAGCGTGCTACGAGGAAAGTACTGAAGAAAGCGGACCGGTCCCGGTGATAGCGCCGTCTAATTAACATGGCGGCTCAGAGCGCGATCTGTCGCAAGGAAAGAAGACGAGAAAGTTGGCGCACGCGCCGAGTATTTCGAAGAGCTGGCTGGCTTTGGAACGAGAGAGGTATGCATGCGATCTGATTAATACGCAGGCAATAAAAGAAGAAAAGAATCAGGGCCGAGTGGTTAGAGCACCGAGATGATATCCTCGGCGGCAGAGCTTTGATTCAACTGTCGGTCCACATTATTTTCTTTTTAGTAATACCCGCCGTGGTCGCTTAGTGGCTATGGTGTTGGGCTGCTAAGCACGGAGGTCGCGGGATGGAATCCCGGCGGCCGCATTTCGATGGATGCGAAAACACCCGTGTACTTATATTCAGATGCACGTTAAAGAACCCCAAGTGGTCGAAATTTCCGGAGTCGCCCACTACGGCGTGCCTCATAATCAGAAAGTGGTTTTGGCCCGTAAAACCCCATAATTTAATTTTCTTTTTATTAAAGCGAGGCGAGGCAGTAACCTACGTACCAGCGGTGCCTTGTGGTGGGCCCTTTAACACATAGTTCCGTAAAGTGATTACTGCAGAGAAATCTGGCAATGCAGTGATTTCACATGGCACCAATTCAAATAAATTCGTCTACATTTCGTCCTTCTAGTTCCTATCTCTCTTGTGGCTTCCTCTATTAACCTTCAAGCAACTTTTGCATCAAACATTTGTTTTATGACAGTGGTTAGCGTAATTTGCTTTGTGATCTGCTATCCAGCAGTTTCTAATCATCATTATCATCATCATCATCATATTTTTGTGCACGGCAGGGCGAAGGCCTCTGCCAGCGAACTCCAATTACTTCGTTCTTGGGCCAGCTGCCCCTATGTTAATCCTTCGCATTTACTAATTTCATCGCACCACCTCATTCTATGTCGCCTCTGTTCTGTGGGCACCCATTCTGTAATTCTGATAGACTACCGGTTATCTGTCCTACGCCGTTACATGGCCAGCCCAACCCAGCGCTATAGTGAAGAACCGTTTCGAAGATATAAAACAAAATTTTCTGATGGCGGCTGCTTCTGTCCAAACGTCCCGTACGTATGTTGAAGGACGCATGCGCAATAAATTCTCGTGATTTATTCATTCGCTAGAAATTACGTGGCGAATTAAATTAGCCGCGAAAACAAGGCACTTCTATTACCTAGAAAAAGTGTTGCTAGGCAAGTACACACAGAGCCTCAAAGCACCATGAAAGTCGACCCTACTTTGTTTACAAAGACGAGAAGCGCTGAAAAAATGCATGTACTATCTCTTGGTTGAATGATGGCAGCGCTAGACTAGCTGTAGTAGCTTTAGAATGAATTAAAGGAACCATGGGAGATTATCATATCGATGAAAAATCAGCTCTCAAAATCATTGAAAGAAATACGGTTTCATCTTTTACATGTGAAATAAGGGAAACCAATCAAATTTAATGAATAAGAGCACGCCCAGAAACATGCCGCCTAGTTTGTATCAGGGGACTATAACTTCGCGAGTAGGCAGAATGATATAGTTTAAGGCATTGAGAGAGTCTACGTCTTTACGTTCGGAAAGGCTCAGATTGTATTTGTTTCGTCTGCGATGTCTTGCATGATAGAACAGGGATAGGTAAACTGAGCTACATAAAGATGCTAGACTAGGTTCACCGCCTCCCCTTTTGCGAAATCACCATGTATTGAATGGGCTAGAATATATGCGCCCAATAAACTGTTTTAAATGTGTATATTTACCCTACAATAAATGAGTGAAACTGCCTACTACTTCAGCGATCACGTTCCTTATGCACTTCTCCTTGCTGCGTCCAGCTCCCTCGAGAAGTTTCATGTACCGTTTTTCATTATCTTCTGTCGTCGTTTTGTTTCTCTCTCTCTCTCTCTGTTTTTAAATCTTGGAACATCTATTTTGGGGATGACGTCTTGGTGAGCCAAGAAAAAAAAGGAAGCTTTCTAACCGTAAAAGATGCATGCATTTGGTGCTAAATTTCTGCGGCGCGCTATCTCAATCGCTCTCAGATATCAGTGTTGCTGACGCCCGTACACATTTATAAGCACGGAGTAAGATATACAGGAAAACCGACTTTGGCACTCGCCAACGCGTTTGCTCGGTTCGCTTAAAGGGCACTCACCAGGCCCCATTGCAAGTTTTGGTTATGCACTGGAAGCTGTAAAACGACGTCTAATGAGCATTTCATCGAAATATTTTTTTTTCGAATTGGTTCATTATTGTAGGAGATAGCAGAAATTAACTATCCTGTTACCATGTCGCAAGACGACGAGCGTCCCTGCCAACGGATACAGTCAACAAAGATACACACACACACTTTCTCTCTGCATCTGTAGTGTTCCCAAGCTATGTTCCTTCCCTACTTTCTCCCATACCGGAGCCGAGGGAAGTACCGCGGCATCGCGCCAGCCACCTCATATATATATTCGCTTCCTTCTATGTATTTCTTTTTGTGTGTGTGCGGCTGTGCGCCTTCTGCATTAGAGGATTAGTGACGATGAGTTACGAAACAAGCACTGCGAAGAGTCATTTGTGCGTGTGACTGTGACTCTTACTGGGAACGAGGTTCCTCGAGAAAGAGGGCGCTCGTCGTCTGGTTTGAAATTTTCGCTCCTTCCGGAGGGCAGCGCGCAGCACCGTAATACTTTGCAGACAGGGTCGTAAGCGCATCACGTATACGCTATCGTTGTTTGTTTAAAAATGCCAGGCCTGGTTATGAGGGCCCTTTAACAATGCCGCAAAGGCACTAGCCCTCGGCGCGCGCAGCACGCCGCCGTGCTCTCTGCCTCCGCTGCTCACCCTCTCCGCAACAGACCTTCACAACTGTTTCTCCCCGCAACTTCTGTAGGCCTCAACTTTCCTCTCATCGCAGGAAAAAGGGAACACTGTTAACAGACCAGTTGGATCTGCCATTTGTCTTACTCCGTGCTTATAGCCCAGGAAACATCTTGAATACTGTTTGTTTTTGGCACGTCTTGAGAAGAAACCGATGCGGGCGCGTACAGACACTTCTGACTGTTCCACAAAAGAGAAGGGGGAATGGTGTTCTTTAAATATCCGTGGACGGGTCTCTTTATGAGCGTTCTCTCCTATGTATACAGTCGCGCGGTCTTGCCGTGTATGCGTGGTCGCTGGATCGGCTTCGACGTCTCTGCGTCGCCGTTACCCCATTGCTGCCTGTCATTTCAGCGCCAACTTTGTTTCGGAAAGAGAGGTACCTTCAACGATCTGTGCGTCCAGTCGCGTAGATGGCTCGTGCCGAGTTGGTACACGGCTTGAGTCGCAGTTTCTTCTTTTTCCTCCCTCCTAACACGCGTGCTCGCCTCTTCCGCTGCGTGATTCGCAAAATTACGTCCTTCGCACGGCCTGCGGAACGCGTCTGTATAGTTGCGGGAGGTGCGGCCGAAAAAAAAGAAAACAGGGGGAGGGACGCGGAGGTTGGGGTAGCGCCAGCGTTATCGTATGTAGGGAGAGAGCGGCGCATCAGAGCGTGTACGGCCGGCGCACGGCGACCAGAGAGAAATAGATACCGTGAGGTAGAGGGATGGGGACTGAAAGAGGGAAGGGGGGGGGGGGGGGGGGTGTGAACGGCGCCTTGTGCCGCTCGAAGGCACGTTTTACGCATTCCGAAGAAAAGCGGATTTGCTCTCGCAGCATCACGCCGAGCTGCGCTCTTTTGGGAATGTCGGAGGCAGTGTACATAACGAGCCGCAGCGTCCTTTCCCGTGTGGCCGTGTCTTTCGGTTGTCCTCTGCTCTGCTGGTGTGTTTTATTTCGAGGTAGTTTGTTAGAGAGGGGAAAAAAAGAGAGGCAGAAGGATTAGGGCCCGGCCCGCTCGCCCTTACGCACATAAATACGTGCGCTAACAGACACGACTGCCATAGTAAGAATACGACGTCGCGTCTTTACGGCTGCCTGTGCACGGCCACGGTGGTTTATCTGCCTGGTCTTCCTTGCTTTTCTTTCTTTCTCGCTGCGGCGTAAGCGAGTCGGCGCATTAATTTAATACCGTTGGCCGCTCTTCCATCGACGAAGACGCCTGCGTGGTGGCTTGTTTTCAATTTGCGTTTTCGCGTGTCCAGCGATTTCTGCAGCTTGGTAATGTAAGAAAGAAATGAATGAAGAGAGAAAGAAAGAACGGAAGAAAGAAAAATGACACGTAAGGGTTCTTTTGACACTCGTCAGCGAGTTAGGTTTCGTTATGTTTTTCTTAAGCTGCCCACTTGAGCCTTCAAAGGGCACTAGACTGTGCACGTTGGATTAAGGCGTTGTTTTATGTACATTCACTACAGATTAACTTGCTAGAACACGACGAAGCCAGATCTGCAGCCTCTCCAGTATTGAAGTGGGGGCCGGCGGTGCCTTTTCATCCGTCTCACACAGTGAGCGGATTTTGATCGTTGCCTGGGGAGCGGAGTATGCGAAGCACCCCCACCCCCCTCTTCCCTATTCGCTTCAGTGTTGCTGAGCGGACTACTTGAGGCACTCATTTCGTAACGTACGGCACTCTTGGGCACAGGTGGGTAGTAGAGCACGCATTGCTAAACCAAATTGCTCATGCTGACTTCACGACGAAGCAGGCACTGCGGAGGACCAACTCTCCATATATTTTCTGACCACGCCGAACGGGGGAGACGCTTTACGTAGAATTTGGACACTTCTCTAACTAAAGACAGTCGTTTATGTGATTAAGCGTTGCAGTATATGACATACCCAGAGATGACGATTGGAACGCTCTTCCATAAGCACCGCATTTCTCGGACTATAATTCATGCTATAGACTATAGTACGTACAGTCAGCAAAGTCAAATTTGGCATGAAAAGTTTTATTTTTTTCGATTGTCTACAATCGCCGTGCAGTTGGTAAGCAAAATAATCGATTGTCCAACAATAAAATCCTTGGTCCTTTATAAGGCTGCATAGAAGTCAGTTGCAAAACCTGTAATAACTCTCATTGGAGTCGTTGGAACAGAACAGGCACGTCCGATTCGACGAACGGCACGTCAATCTCATCATCGCCGTGATGATACCACACCTCTGTTGCAGCAGTTTTTTAGTCCGGCTTTTGTGAGGCCATTGAGGGCAACTTGACATGGGACTTCGTGCCACGAAGAAATGGCCCATTTGTAACTATTGTTCAAGAAATACTATGTGTTCTTCCTAATTTTACGCGTTCTCTTATTTCTTATTCACATTCCACGAGATTTTGCCAATGTCATCAGAAATACAGTTACTGAAAAGCAGCCCACTAAGTATCGCGAGCACCATTATACTATCAGCTGGAAACATTGGTCGCGCCACAACGATCATTTACCTATGCTGTTTAGCATGGTAAAATGTGGCAGACACAGCCGGGTCTCGTTTTCTGCAAGCGCGCCATCATTCTCTAAAATGAAATCATGTGTAGTCAGCACTTAATAATAGTTCGCGCCACGCAAAATTTTATCTTTCTAACATGTGTAGTCCGCGGACTGTAGTCCAAAAAATTCAGCATATGCATTTTGATACCGTCAATTTCCATGGCATGCCAAAAAGAAAGGGGTCATAGTGCGCCCTAGTCTTTGAGAAAAGGACGTAACAAACGGATCCCTAGCCGTCAGCAATTAGAATTCGGACCTACACTCATAATTTTGCGCTCTCCTACTGTAAGGCAGGCCATGTTATTGCGTAGAACAGATAACCAGTGGGTACAGAATGGTTGCAGAGTTACAGAATGGATGCAAAAAAAAAAATGGAAGCGCAGTCGAGGAACGCAGTAAACTAGGTGGTGGTATGAAATTGGGAAACTTGCAGGTATAGGGTGGAGTTGGCTGACGCAGGGCACGGTTAATTAGATATCGCTGGAAGTGGCCTTTGTACTGCAGTGAACATAACATACAATGATGATGATGATCACTGTGATTGTGGTAACCATGTGGAAGGCAAATGGCGATCAAAATGGTACAATCGATAAAGTGGTACCTTCAGCCATATCCAGAAATTACCGCCAGAGTTCCTCCATTACTGTGTAGTTCCAATGAAGGATAACATTTACTGGGAGGGCACCTACAGATCTTGTAGCTTTAGAGATTCCACTTTTCTCTAAAGAATAGGTTATATATAAAATTTTATAATGGAAGATAAAAGTAATATAAACGACAAATGATCGGTATCGCTTCTCTGTACCATTATCGGTGTCTAGCTTTGACACATGCATCACCAGTTGAAGCTCCGAGTTTGGTGACGGCTCGGAATGGTTAAGCAGCGGCTTGTCCTCTTTCGTCGGGATTTTGGTTTATTTTAAGCCGCTTTCTTTAAGAACGCGTCAACATTTGGTACCAAATGACAACAAATTTATCTGCATGGCGAAGCAGTGCGAGCCATTGCCGAAATTAGCACTCGGAATACCCGATGCACAAGAGCCCATCTGGCCATAAAGCTATTCGGCCGCAGAAGTTTAGACGGCGATTGCCTGCTCAACATTGGATTGGTCCTGCTGGCCACCCCATTGCACGCCGTATTCACGGCAAACCATAGCTTCTGAGGCATACATAAGCAGCCGCGAATCCACGTGCAAAGAAAAAATAAAGGGAAAACGGCCTATTTTGAGAGATGCTTACAATGTGTCTGATTTACTGCCGGCCACAGCTCTGGCCGCTCTAATGTGCATACGGACCTCACAGGATACGCGGATGCGCGTCGAGGCTTGCGGCCGAGAGCTCGTTGTATTTTCGACTGTCAAGAACGCAAGCTCGGATTACATTGTCCGACTCCAATAGTTTCGCGTCGCTCAGTCAGACAATACGGCGTGGCCAGCTAATTATTTCTCCCATACAAACAAACGCTGTCTCCAACTAACTTTATTTCATTTCCTTCCAACCGCATAACTACAGTTGGTCGAAACTAAATGGAGTTGTCTTGTTCGCATAACTACCAGGCGTTTTATTGTTGATTTTTTTCTCAGTTATTTAGATCAAGGATTAGAATTCCGCTATCTGATAGAGGCGATATTTAAAAATTTTGGATCTTCTAAAAAAATAACAGCCGGTATAAACTGGCGTCAGTGGGACACTGATTTCTGTACATGGTGTAATTAAAATCCGCGTCCTATCTTTGACTTCACGCTCCTGTCAGTGAGTTGATCCATTTGCTAACACTTATGCTTAAACAGGGTCAAGCGTTCACGTCTGTATCTTTTTCTTCTAGGACCTGCTTTTGCTGGAAGAACAAGAGGTAAGTTTTTGCCCTGTCATTTAGCTGCGCCTTTTTCGAAACTTTTATAAAGACCGAGATTACGATTCGTCGTGGTTGAATGCGGCACATGCGTAGTTTCTTGCCACTCAGTGATCAATACAACATTACCGATTAAAAAAAAATAATCATGAGCCGTGTTTCTTTCCTCTTGTTTCTTTTTGCTCGTCAGTGCTGTTTCCCGTTAACCGGCCGCCTTGACTAATAATAATGTTTCCGTCGTCACGATTAATCGTAATCTTCTCGTACGAGCAGTGCTTGCGCAAGTAATTTTTTTGTGAATACAGGCCATGATATGACCGATCTGCTTTCCACACGCAGTGCGGATCTATGGCTCGCCAAGGTTTTCGTTAGTAAGGGCTGTTTGCTATTGGCCGAACGCCTTCGCTAACTTAGAAAATGAATATTTGGCACGAAGTATTGAGTACGTGTGTAGGAGGGGCGGGCTGAAATCGCGAGACGCACATTTATTCTTTATATGTACACCCAAGGTGCCGACTGGCGGATATAACGTATGTTGCATGAAAAAACGACAGCCGTAAGAAGTGACAGATAATGGAGTCAGAGTAAGCATAGGAGGCTTATTATGCTTACTTGAAATTTACAAATAATCCAGTCAACGCAAAAGAAAGTGAGCGAAAAGATAATTTGCCACTGGTAATTAACTGAACCTGCAACCTCTGCACAACGTCCACAACCTCAGCCTTAGAGCTTGCGAGTTTGTGAATGCAGTCTAAGGAACTCAACCGCTTTCGACAAATTTATCTTCGGCACTGCATGACCAAATGGAACTAGGCACAGAACGTGTGCAACGTCAATTCAGGCCAGCACTTTGTTTTTCTCGTATGCAAAGGTTTTGGCTGAGTCCAGTGTTGCAAATGTCTATGAAAGACTCGATGCTTTTCTCTTTCTCTGTGCCGCAGGGATCTGTGAATTTCAAATTTGGCGTGCTGTATGCTGAGGCTGGCCAAAGCACTGACGACGAGATGTTCAGCAATGGTGACTCAACTGCTCTTGCTTTTCTGGCATGCAATGTGCGTTTAAACGTGCCGCGACTTTCCCATCTCAATCACTGATAACTGCTGGCGTACTCTTAAGGCCTAAATATAGTCCGATGTAGGGTGAACGCGCGCACACGTTAGGTCACGTTGGCCAGAACAACAGCGTATGTATTTCGACAGATGGTTCGACGCACTGGCGCCGCGAACGTAACCCGACGCGGCCAACGCGCTGCGACGCGCCCACCGTCTAACGACGCTCGCCCGGGCGCCGATAATGTTGGACTACACACTAAAACAGTTTGCACCCTTTGGGGTGTATATCTGTCCCACAACAATAATCATCTGCCTTGCCTGCGTTTCCTTTCTTGAAAACTCGGCGCTCGCTACTTTCCTGTCGAGAATGCTGCGTCACACTGATAACGCGCATGCCGTTCGTTACTAGGAAGTACCGGGCTCGCAGTGTTAAAGAAAGGAAACGCATCAAGGCAGATGACGATTATCGTTGTGTGGCAGATATACACCCCAAAGGGTGCAATTTTCTTTACACTCTACACTCTTAGAAAAGTTTACACCCTTTAGGGCTTATCTTGTCCCACAACAATAATCGTCATCCATCTTGCCCGCGTTTCCTTTCTCTTAGTTTACACCCTTTGTTGTGCCCCTTCTGCCACACAACGACAATCGTCATCTGCCTTCATGCGTTTCCTTTCTTTAACTCTGCGAGCCCGGTAATTTCCTGTAACGAACGGCATGCGCGTTATCAGCATGATAGCATTCCCGACAGGAAAGTAGCGGGTGCGGCGTTTTCAAGAAAGGAAACGCATAAAGGCAGATGACGATTATCGTTGTGTGGCAGAAGGGGCACTCCAAAGGGTGTAAACTTTTCTTAGAGTGTAGAGTGTGCCACACAACGATACTCGATCGTCATCTGTCTCGTCCGCATTTCCTTTAACACTGCCAGCCCGGTACTTCCAAGTCACGAACGGCATGCGCGTTATCAGCATGGCATAGCATTCTCGGCAGGAAAGTAACGAGCGCAGCCTTTTCAAGAAAGAAAACGCAGCAGGACAAATGACGATTATCGTAGTGTGGCAAATATACATCTCAGAGGGTGTAGCACATTTGTTTAAGAGTGTAGCATCACTCTTAGAAAAATTTACACCCTTTGGGGCGTATCTTGTCCCACAACTATAATCGTCATCCGTGCTGCCCGCGTTTCCTTTCTTTAACGCTGCGAGCCCGGTACTTTCCAGTCACGAACGGTAAGCGTCTTATCAGTGTGACGCAGCATTCTCGACAGGAAAGTAGCGAGCGCCGAGTTTTCAGGAAAGGAAACGCAAACAAGGCAGAAGACGAATATTGTTGTGGGACAAATATACACCCCAAAGGGTGCAACTGTTTTAAGAGTGATGAGCGCGACTCACTCGCTCGCTGCTCTTCGAGTTTCCCGCCAAAAATGCACATGGACGTAATTGTGAAGGCCCTTGCGCTCCAAGAAATGCATGTCAAAGGAGGGGAAAAAAAGACAGACTTGGTCGGCGTAGATAATTTCACCTGCGTCTTTGTTTAGTTACTTGCCGCTTCTTGTCGAAACCGCTATACTTGTGCGCTGTTTATATATATAGCGTGCAGTAATTGTTGCGCAGGCTGTGCTGTGCTGTAAGGCTGACTCATAAGAACAGTGCTCTTTTCCCTTTTGAAAAACAGAGGTGGGAAGTCGAGAGTTCGACCGCTTCGTCAACCTGCTTGGCGAGAAAGTTCGCCTGAAGGGCTGGGACAAGTACCGAGGAGGCCTGGATGTCAAAGGTACGCGCGCGCGCACATGCCACCGGCGCCATTCCACAAATACAGCTGCTTCCGCCAGTAGCCACGCAAGCATGCGCAGAGACCACACGTCAAAATTGAAATTGACATACGTGATGTTTCTTGTTTTTCCTTTTTGGGGGATTTTTGTATCATTTAACGCCCCTAGCCCAGCACCAAAAACTGAAGTGCTTGTGGTTACATCGTAGCCTGATAGCATCTGTGAAAGGGGAACGAGTGCTTTGCGATTAGAGCATACGTAGGCGTGTTGTTTATGGCACCTTATAATTTGCTGTAGTGCAAGGAGAACGACCCAGACGTGGAATGCACGTGAGACAACGCACAACGCTAACTTCCAGTAACAGATTGACAGCCCTACTTATTCCCCGAAACGTTGTAGAACACGTTGCGAGGAAGGCCAAGCGAAACCACAATCAACGGTCACATTTTGGCCTACGCTGATTGTTAGAAGTTTGGTTTTCAGAGCGTGTAGATATTTGAGCCCCTTATTTGAAAAACACATCGGGGGTTCGATAACACATGTGTGGCCAAAATTTCCTGTGCCTCTAGCTCCTATAAACAGACCGGTGACGCGACGCCCCCGGCTATCTCAGAGGCCATGGAGCAAATCCGCGACCAGTTAGTCAGTCGTATACCGCATTCCCTTGACTTGCGCAAAATGTTGCATCGGGCAGACCGGGACATGCATGAATGACAGGTTGTGGGAGCGCAATAACAAATTAAAAAAACGTGGCGTCTGATGGTTTTTCGTGCCCTCTCTTGCGATTAGCGATGAAATTGCAATTAGAGATGAAACCATTACTATGGGCAGAAGGAAGTGAGAAATCACCGGCTTGGTTTTAGAAGCTAGACACATAGCAACTTTTGGTGACGCATGCGTTAGCATATCCTCGATATGGTAATCAAACAAAGAGCTGGAATAACTACGCATGCTGTAAACCAAAGAATTAGTAATCAGTATCCCCGTTTACATCAATGCGACAGTGGCGCATCGCATTTCCAAGCGCATTTGGGAAAGGCGATGCGACGCCGTTTACGTGTAGCGCATTAACTCTCGCGAGAACGTAGCGCCACATGGTGTCGTATAAGGGAAGTGCAGCCGACTTCCGGTGTAACTGGTTTCCGGTAGTGGGCCGAGTGCACGTTGGTGGCTGAGTGCCGACTGTACCGACTACCGAGAGCCTGACGCTTGTGCAAAATGCTTAGGAATGCAGCGTTCCGTCTCCACCTTATGCTACTTTTGTCTGCATGGGCTAACTTACACGTTATCTTGTACGCTGATGCATGCAGCATCAGCAGCGACGTCGTCAGATGCGGTTGACCTACATTAAAGTATTTTTGCGCGCAAGAGCGTTCGCGATGGCTCTGCCGTCAACGATCTAACAGCTCACCAATATTTAATTCACATATGATGGCAAGAAAAGCAGTGGTTTCCTCTGCGGAGAAGTAGGTTCGCGTAGAGCACGCTGCGGCGAGCGAAGTTGCCATGGGGGACCCTATTTTACTTCTCGCAGCTTCACCAGCATGGCAGTCCCGCAACTAATTCCTTCCCATAATTCCTAATGCAACGGCCCTGCGTTTACATGCTCCGCGAGAGTCGACTCGCACCCGTAAATCTACCCTCGCCTGGCGCATTAATGCGATGCACTAGAAATGCGATGCGATGCGACCCTGTCGCATTCATGTAAACGCGGCTTATGTGTCCGCGTCCCTGTGCCTGCGCTACACTAAGTTGGCATAGGACTATATGGGTTCTGGCTTCCCCCGTGGTAGCGCAGCGGCGGGTAGGTGTTTCGGCCGATGTGCTACTGAAATTTCGATAGAGGTAAAGCAAAAACGATCATGGAGCGATATTTAGATGTCTGCAACAGAAACTATGCGTTCAAAAAAAAAAAGAAAGCTAATTTGAGACGCTCGTGAAACGGCGTTCATCATAGGCAAGGGATATCTTTATCAATCAGTTAGTGCAGTGTGTAAAAGTCAGCGAATCGATCAATAATTCTATCAGCATGTCGGCAGTTTAGCTCTACGCACTGTTCCCCCGCTCGTCACTGCATTATAGGCAAGAGCAGTAGTATACGACAGAACGCACGCGCGGGTGTGTGGGCTGGATGCGCTTCTATACAAATGGTGGACTGGACCATAGTAGGCGGCAGGCAACTTGAAGGCTGCTTGCAGAATTTGTACATGTACGCTGTTGATATACGGGGTGTTTCTACGAAGCCGAAACACCCCGTTATCAGTTGCGTATATCAGCCACGTACCTGCCAAAGCGGCTACGAGGTAGCCGTTTTGAAATAGCAGGACGGTTCGTTCGGAGACATGCCGTCGGTGGTGGCGACCGCGGCGTTGCGAGTAATACGTGGTAATTCGTCTCTCATTAACAAAACGATGTATTAACAAACTGTATTAAGTAACTTTTAAACTTTCTGTTTCAGCGGGCTCATCGCAATCAGGAAATTGAAGCGAGCTCTCCGTACAAGCCATGTCAACTTTTGTATCTGGAAAAATGCGATTACCCGCGGAACTGCGGCATGATGAATTTCAGCTATTAGTGGTGCGCGAAAGCGAAACTGGGAGTCTGCAGCGAGCGCAAAGCCGTGTCCCTCGAGGCGGTGTTTTGCTCATGTAACCTAAACCCATGCTCATGTAACCCAGCAGCGGGAAGCCAGCGCTCCGAGCTACTCGCTGTCGCAGCGGGCTGGGTGCCCGCCGCTGTGTGACGTGAGCAGAACGTCGCCTTGACTTTTCTCTTGCTGCAGCCTACCAGTTTCCGTTAGGCGCGCTCTGATCGCCGAAATTTGTCGTGCCACATTTCCGCATTTATTACAATTTTTCCAGATCCAAAATTTGGCACAGATTGTACGGAAAGCTCGCTTCAATTTCCCGATTGCGATGAGCGCGCTGAAACTAAACGTGGAAGAAAAGATTATTAATTGGTTTTTGTTAATGAGCAAATTATTGTCCCGTATCACCCGTCACCCGTCGTCGCCACCACTGGCGGCATGTCACCGAAGAACCATCCTTTTATTTCGAAGCAGCTGTTTTAAATATTTCTTAACGTATTCGTAGAACCACCCTGTAACAGTCAGCAATGTAAATAATAGCGCACCGGGTGAGAATTTTTTTTTATGTCACTTTACTGAGGCAAAGGTAGGCGTTAACGAGCACAAATCTCGAGATATACGACGAGCGTTGCTGGGTGACAACAACAGCCGGATGTCCTTGCATTGAAAGCTGACCTGCGCATTTCAGGTATAGTTTACCTCACACAAGCTGTTACTGCGATTACACCATCTTGCAGAGTTTCCCTCGACAATAGTAAAACGCTAAGCTAGTTGCGTTTCTTGATTTATGGTTAGTCATGCTCCTTACACCATGCTTATTTTATTCCCTTCCACTTACCGCTTTCAGGCGACATGACGGGCAAGCACTCGGTCTACACTATCTACGAGGGCCACGAAATCATATTCCATGTCTCCACACTGCTCCCCTACTCCAAGGATAACAAGCAACAGGTTAGTGTGTTTGGACTCAAACACACCAGTGTAAGAGTACAATTCGTGGTGCTCCTGCAGCAGATCGAGATGGGAAGGCCCGTATACTCTGCTGATAATTGGACAGCGTCATAGTGGCTGTCACTCGGAGCTTCGTCGTTTCTCCGAGGGATATTTACTAAGTGCCTCGTCTGGCTTTTCGAATATGGTTCATAGATTCGAATCACGCCACGACACGCGAAAGAGGTAGCGGCGACTGAGACATTCTGAGGCAGTAATACATGCGTCCGCAGTTGGACGCAGCATCGCAAGCACCACCGTTTCGCTCACCGTGGGCCGACGGAGTCAGCGAGAGCCTTTCCCGGGCAACGTAGTAACGGTGCTCGCCTCGCATTTAGTCGAACCTTTGATCAACATTTGCGTCATTAGATCGTGGTCGGAAATCCGGGAGGGCCAATATATAATGAGCAGCCGCTCCTTGTCTTTTCGAGCTCGGGTGCGGAAGCGCGTCCGTTAGTTCAGAGCAACAGCACATGAGGAGTTCTGAACAGCTGAACTGAAAAAACAAAACAAAACAAAGCACTAAGGAAGACAGAACAAGGACAGTGACGTCTTTGTCTATCTTCCTTAGTTCTATGATTTTTTTTTTCAATTCAGCTGCTCAAAACTCGTCTTGGCTATGAACCAACTATTTCAGTTAAATACTATTATGAGCATATTATGAGCATGCGTGAGCATTGTTTCGCTCAATGCGGCACCTGCACCAGGTGGCCGCCGTGCTGTGCATATGGAAACCGCGGTTGGCTATGAGAGGGAACTGCTATGTACATCATTTAAAGACGCTATCTAGTAGTCAATTTTTTGAAAGAGTCCGTTCGCTTCAGTGCTTGTCTTCAAATAGAGAGACCACAAATCTTACCCCGCCTGTACAGGCGCCCAGTGCGTCTTTAACTGCATCTCTTATAGACATCTCCCAACATTTCGCATTACAAGTCAACGGTGAAGTTTGTATAATCGCACCTTCTAAACCATCTCTCAGGGCTTCCTCATAGAAAAGTTTACAACTTTGCTTAGTTTGTACGAATTTCCAGTGCTCTCTTTCTTGATCGTCAATTATTTTATGTAGTATTTTCACTATACCCAGGTGACGAATATATATATATTTTTTTGTGCTTAAGAGAAAGCTTTAGCTCAGGCCCAACACCGACGCGGCCTAATCAAATACACGTAAAAACGCAGAAACGTTTTTCTGAGATAACCCCTTGACCGATTTTGATGAAATTTGTTGCATTTGAGAGAGAAAGTTAAATTCTAGTAACTGTTGGAAGCGCAATCTTGATTTAGGGCTTGAATTTCGTTAAAAAGATTTTCAAAAATTCAGAATCTTGGAAAGAACAGAAGCACGAAGTTTACTAGCTAATAGCTCTACATCAAGAACAGATATCGCGGTTCTGTGGACGGAATCCATGAGATCATTAAAAGCGGACAAATTTTATATGTCATTTTACATGTTATGTTAATTTGTTACGTTGTTTACGAGGGTTTTGCAAAAGATGTAACTACATATTAATAAATTTTTTCAGATTCCTGTGTAAGATGTCAAATTTCTCCGCTTCAAATGTGCTATCAGGTACAATTCACAGAATTGCGATAACATTTTTTTCTTGCTGAGTTACGGAGTTGTAAACTTGATAGTTTCGTTTTCAGAAAATTTGCGATTTTTGCCGATTTTTAATAAAAAATTGACGACCTAAATCAAGAATTAGAAACCAACAGTCACTAGAGTTTAAGTTTTTCTTTTAAAAGCAACAAACCTCGTCAAATTTGGTGCAGTGATTGCCGAGAAAAAACGAATTCTCCTTTCACATGTATTTCGATAGGAGTACTCGAGCTAAAGCTGCCTCTTAACATTTCCCAGGCTCTTTGCTATAGTAAAGTCGTGCAATTAGTCTACACTGCCCCCCGTGCGAATTTTTATTTAGAGACCTTTTGTTTGTAATTATATATATATATATATATATATATATATATATATATATATATATATATATATATATATATATATATATATATATATATATATACACTCCCAGAAACGATTCCTATGTTTGATTCGCAATGCACCGTTCAATAAGTAAGAAGTGTCGACGTCTGCGCACTTCTTTTCTTGATTCTTGGTTTCGCATCGTTTGAATGCAGTCCGAATTCGACAGTATGCACCCTTCCTACATCTCTACTTGATCGAAGAACGATGCACCCTGCAGAGACCGCAGTCGCAGCATCTGAAAGTCTAATGGAATTCACGCCGGCGCTCGCTGCGCCAATACAAGGTCCCGCCGACTAGCAAGCGCCGGGAACTGGAAATATTGAGCGTAACCCACGTGTCGATAGACGTGGTCTTGCGGCTAGAGTTCCTTGTGCTCTTAAGCAATGTGACAGTCCTTTAGGCACTGCTTGTTTGTTTCTTGCCACCGTTGTTCTATGGAAAGCAGAACCAATATCGTGGAACCTTTAAGGCACAGTAGTTTCCATCCTGCGACCTAGCTCCATATTTCATGTGGCACCAGTAAATATGGTTACGCTAAGGCAAGATTCGTGCGCATTCATAACCTCCCATCGCTCCTTCGTTGCATGCTTTTCGTATTCTCCTTGCAGCTCGAATGGTCGTCTTGCATCCACCCTTCTATGCTTGCCAGCCATATTGAGAACATTTTAACGCATTACGCTTTTCTTATTTTCCGAAATCTTTGACTTGCCTGTCGTGGTGAGTCGTTTGCATCATGAAGAGAAGGAGCAAGATCAATTTCCTTTCTGCACGTTAAATTCTAAAATATTGTCTTCATACTACTTTATGTTGGACTACCCGATTCTTGGCCGACCCATCAGAGTTGGTATGTGCCAGTAATTTCAAATAATCGACCTCTACATCTAAATAAACTGCTTGCCTTTTGGCCAATCCGCCGTAGTGGGTATGAGTCATTGAGAGGAAACAAGAACGTGCAGAAATAAGAACGTGTCACAGGGCTGGTCTGGCGCCCTCCCCTCTATGCCCAATCTCTGCAGAAGATGAGACCATAGATCATTTTTTCTTATTGTACCACCGTTTTTCTTCTTAAAAAAAACATTTTAGAACCAACGTTCAGGCAACTTGGTTCACATTTTTCCATTCTAAATATTATTCATCTAGGAGCCTCCTCTCTTGAAAACTACCATAGGGATGTTTGCTCAGTCGTGGGGAAATTCATACTTGTTTCGCGGCGATTCTCTTAGATTCTTCAAACATTATTTTTATCCATTTCCACCAGACACCTTTACCAATTTTTGTATTGACAGATTCTTCTTAATTCCATCGAAATCTTGGCCAATCCCCCGCAGTGGGTACGCGCCATTGTATAAAGATATCCCATCCTATCCTGTCCTATCCGTAGCATCGCTCAGCCGCTGATGTAAGTTGACATTAACTGTCGAGGCGTTCCACAGTAGCGAAAAAAAGCCTGAAATGTTGCGTCAATGATAGTCACCAAGCTGCGAAGAATCTAGCGCGCCGCACAACGCCATTGCTTACAGCCAACTAAGTTCATTTGCGTCGTTCGCGATTGTGCGGCGGACAGGTGCGCCTGCGGTTGTTGTACACCCAACTGTTGTGCGAATACTCAGTCGCGAATACTCAGCCGCGACATCGACAGCCTACGGGAGAATCCCAGAGCTGGAGTGCGCACGATTCACCCGATGGGCACCAGCGTGAACCAGCGGCAGCTGCTCGTCGCAGTCGTGCGCCTGTCACTGCTGATGCACGCAGTGAGCGGCGACGCGACGCTTCGTAAAGCCAGCTGCCGCATCGTGGGCAAGAACGTGGAAGGACTCTTAGTATTCATGTCGCATGGAGACATCGTTGCTATTCGAGGCATCATCGACGGCCTCGAACCTGGCAAGCACGGGCTCACCGTCAACGAGTCGGGTAACGTGACGGACAACTGCGACGCCGTCGGAGCTCACTTCAACCCGTACGGCAAGGAGCACGGGCCCGAGACCTCGGAAAACTCTCACCTGGGCGACCTGGGCAACGTGGATGCCACCGAAGACCTTATCGCCGTGGTGCAGAAAAGCAGCCGAAGGATTCGTCTGCACGGTAATGACAGCATCGTGTCCCGTTCGTGCGTGGTCTACGAGCGGCCGGATGACTACGGTGCCAAGGGCGACGTATTGAGCAAGTCCACTGGCAACATGGGTGATCCCGTGGGCTGCGGCCTCATACGGGGCTTTGGCAAGCATGCCGCCAGCAGCGCTCCTGCGTTCGCTTTGCCTCTGCGAGTGTCGCCGCTGGCGGCAGCGTTCGTCCTCAGTGCATTCCTGTTTCTTGACAGTCGCTTAAGTCTAAGCTTATTTTTGTTTTCTACAGCTTCGTGAAATGAATGATGCTTCTCTTAATGTTTAACTTCGTGTTGTGTTCCGTCACAGTGTGCGTACATAATAGAAACTGTAAAAGTTAGGAGGGTGCGTATAACCATGCGAAAACCTGAAGCAATATCTAACAACAAGCGGGGTTATCCCAGGATCCTTTGGTTATGCTCGTTTTCTGCTCGGTTATGCGGCTGGTTGCGGGTTTATAGCGTGCAAGTCAATGTCATGCTGCCCTTTAATAGCGGGTAGTTTAGTTTCAATGGAGTGTTAATAGCGTCCTACAGAGAGACTGATGACACCATACAGTGTATTGGTAATAGCCGTACTTTCCAAGGGCCGATACGAAGCGAGATAACGTTAATATTTCAGAGTCAAGTTCTTTAGGTTGTTGCCGGTATACGATTGCCTCCTCAAAGTCAGAGTCGTTCACTCACCTACAACCTGCTTTCTTGAGTGTGTATTAGTTTGGTTCGCTTACTGAAAGTAAAGACTAATTTTGTAATAAAATTAGGGGGATCTACGCATCTTTCAGCGACTTCCACACACACCACCTCCAATCGCATCTTTCCCTAATTTGGCCGCAGGCTCTTCACTTGCTACAAAAATCAATTCATTCAGCAACTGCATGTCATAGATGATGGTCTTGACTATGGGGATTTGTGATGATCCTGAACTTTGGCGCGTACGCACACCACAAAATTAGGCCACAAGTGGGCGGCAGGATGAAGAATAAAAGCAAGTGCTCTAGTAAGAAAAAAAATCATAACTATAAAAGATGCCAGTTCTATCCGAGAACAGCTGCCAGCAGCGTTCAACGTTCACTTCGTGACTGGGTCGCGAGTTTCTTTAGCGCCGTCGCGCGGCAGCGCTTTCCGCGCTTCCTCTTCGGCAAGGAAGGCGAGGGTCTCGCTCACCTCGGATACACTGCCAATGTTTTTCGCGTCCCTTCTACAGGCCACATCGCTACTAGGAAAGTTCGACGAAGGCCACGCGGGACATTCAGCCAGCACTCGCCTAAAAGAAGCCACGCCACGCACCTCTCCACCGGACCCGCCGTGGTGGCGTTGTGGCTTTGGTGTAGCTCTGCCGAGGGCGGGGGATCGAATCCCGGCCGCAACGGCCGCATTTCGGTGGGGACAAACTGCAGAAAACGCCCGTGTGTCGTACATTAGGTGCGCGTTAATGTACCTCAGGTTAAAGAACCTGACTTCTTTAACCTTAACGTTAAACAACCTCAGGCTAAAGAAAGCATTGACGTACAAGGACCTATGTCGTGCCGAAGTTTCAACCTCTCGTTAAGCAGTTGTACAGACCCATCGCCATTAAAATTGGCCAAGGTTATACCGATATTTGCGAATGGCCATAAATCTGATCCCTCTCAACCGATACCTGAACCGAATCTGAATCTGAACCGATATCGGTCCTGAGTATACTAAATACTATTTATGAAAAGATTCTTGCGAGGCGAATTCAGAGATTTCTGCAACAGTAAAACATAATTAGCCCGCAGCAACACGGCTTCCTGCCAGGTTTTTACACATATGCTGCAGTATTGTCTCTCATTCAAGTACATAACGCAGCTCTCAATATACAATAAGCTTGTCGACTGCTATTTTTTGAGCTAAGAAAACATTCGACACCGTCGATCACTACGTTTTAATAAATAAACTAAAATACTATGGATATCGCGGACAGGCTGCCGAGTTGCTCAGAAGTTACATACTTAAAACACCGAAGCCAGGCAGTCGTAATGAATAACTTCATATCGCGCCCTCGGCGAATTAGTACAGGTATCAAGGATCAATCCTGGGACCCTTGTTTTTTATCTTGTGCATTAATTACTTGTCCAAAGCGCTACGCTCTGCACGAATACTGATATATGACGATGATACAGTTATAATAGTAACAGGAAATTATGTCCAGGATGTTCAAAGGAAAACTAATACCATGCTGACTAACATTTCTGGATAGTTTGCAGAAAATAAATTAACAGTTAACATAGAAACGACAAAATACACGATCGTTCACTCGAGAAATAAGCCCGTAGATGTATCTTCAGTCAACATAGTACTTAATGACAATCCTCTTGAGCGCACTCCTTTCAAATATCTTGGCGAAGTAATAGACTGTCAGCTGCACTGAAAAACCACATTGATGCGCTGTATAAGAGGATTTCAGGGGAATATTACCACTTATTACAAGCCCGAAGTTACTCTGATAGCAAAACTCTTCGTACCCTGTAATTTGCATTTATACTCAGTCGTTTAATGTACTGTGCTGAATCATGGGCGGGGACTTGCAGTGCATACTTTCAACCGGTACGTAAAATCCAGAAGAAGGCTACAAGAGTAATTACTCACTCTAAGATATCTCATCATGGCAAAAATATGCATGGCAAAAATATTGTTCAAAAATATGCGAGTACCGCCATTCGGTATATAACGTCCACTAAAAACTGTTGTAGTTACTAATAGTATAGTGAAACATAAACATCCTGTCCCCGTGTCCATGTTCCGAACGACATCACGTGTCACTAGAAATGTAGCCTCGTATAACTTTAACAATGGCGGACAGGCCGCCATTTGAATCTGAACCTGGCAACGTTTAACGCTAGAACGTTATCTAGTGAGGCGCATCTAGCAGTGTTATTGGAGGAATTAGAGGCCAGTAAATGGGATATAATGGGGCTCAGTGAAGTTAGGAGGACGAAAGAAGCATATACAGTGCTAAAAAGCAGGCACGTCCTGTGCTACCAGGGCTTAGCGGAGAGACGAGAACTAGGAGTCGGATTTCTGATTAATAAGGATATAGCTGGTAACGTACAGGAATTCTATAGCATTAACGAGAGGGTGGTAGGTCTTGTTGTGAAACTTAATAACAGGTGCAAATTGAAGGAAAGTACAGGTCTACGCCCCTACATCCAGTCATGATGACCAGGAAGTCGAAAGCTTCTATGAAGACGTGGAATCGGCGATGGGTAAAGTCAAAACAAAATACACTATACTAATGGGCGACTTCAATGCCAGGGTAGGCAAGAAGCAGGCTGGAGACAAGACAGTGGGGAATATGGCATAGGCTCTAGGAATAGCAGGGGAGAGTTATTAGTAGAGTTTGCAGAACAGAATAATATGCGGATAATGAATACCTCCTTCCGCAAGCGGGATAGGTGAAAGTGGACGTGGAGGAGCCCGAATGATGAGACTAGAAATGAAATAGACTTTATACTCTGCGCTGACTCTGGCATCATACAAGATGTGGACGTGCTCGGCAAGGTGCGCTGCAGTGACCATAGGATGGTAAGAACTTGAATTACCCTAGACTTGAGGAGGGAATGAAAGAAACTGGTACATAAGAAGCCGATCAATGAGTTACCGATAAGAGGGAAAATAGAAGAATTCCGGATGAAGCTACAGAACAGGTATCCGGCTTTAACTCAGGAAGAGGACCTTAGTGCTGAAACAATAAACGACAGTCTTATGGGCATCATTAAGGAGTGTGCAATAGAAGTCGGTGGTAATTCCGTTAGACAGGATGCCAGTAAGCTATCGCAGGAGACGAAAGATCTGATCAAGCAACGCCAATGTATGAAAGCCTCTAACCCTACAGCTAGAATAGAACTGGCAGAACTTTCTAAGCTAATCAACAAGCGTAAGACAGCTGACATAAGGAAGTGTAATATGGATAGAATTGAACATGCTCTCAGGAACAGAGGAAGCCTAAAAGCAGTGAAGAAGAAACTAGGAATAGGCAAGAATCAGATGTATGCGTTAAGAGGCAAAGCCGGCAATATCATTACTAATATGGATGAGATAGCTCAAGTGGCTGAGCAGTTCTATAGAAATTTATACAATATGAGTGGCACCCACGACAATAATGGAAGAGAGAATAGTCTAGAGGAATTTGAAATCCCACAAGTAACGCTAGAAGAAGTAAAGAAAGCCCTGGGAGCTATGCAAAGGGGGAAGGCAGCTGGAGAGGATCAGGTAGCAGCAGATTTGTTGAAGGATGGTGGGCAAATTGTTCTAGAAAAACTGGCCACCCTGTACACGCAATGCCTCATGACTTCGAGCCTACCGGAATCTTGGAAGAACGCTAACATAATGCTAATTCATAAGAAAGGGGATGCCAATGACTTGAAAAATTATAGACCGCTCAGCTTACTGTCCGTTACCTATAAAATATTTACTAGGGTAATCGCAAACAGAATCAGGAACACCTTAGACTTCCGTCAACCAAAGGACCAGGCAGGATTCCGTAAAGGCTACTTAACAATCGACCATATTCACACTATCAATCAGGTGATAGAGAAACGTTCAGAATATAAGCAACCCTTATATATAGCTTCCATTGATTACGAGAACGCGTTTGATTCAGTCGAAACCTCAGCAGTCATGGAGGCATTACGGAATCAGGGTGTAGACGAGCCGTAGGTAAAAATACTGAACTATATCTATAGCGGCTCCACAGCCACCGTAGTCCTCCATAAAGACAGCAACAAAATCCCAATAAAGAAGACGTCAGGCAGAGAGATACGATCTCTCCAATGCTATTCACAGCATGTTTACAGGAGGTGTTCAAAGACCTAGATTGGGAAGAATTGGGGATAAGAGTTGATGGAGAATACCTTAGTAACTTGCGATTCGCTGATGATATTGCCTTGCTTAGTAACTCAGTAGACCAATTGCAATGCATGCTCACTGACCTGGAGAGGCAAAGCAGAATGGCGGGTCTAAAAATTAATCTGCAGAAAACTAAAGTAATATTTAACAGTCTTGGAAGAGAACAGCAGTTTTCGATAGGTAGCGAGGCACTGGAAGTGGTAAGGGAATACATCTACTTAGGACAGGTAGTGAACGCGGATCCGGATCATGAGACTGAAATAATTAGAAGAATAAGAATTGGCTGGGGTGCGTTTGGCAGGCATTCTCAGGTCATGAACAGCAGCTTGCCATTAGCCCTCAAAAGAAAAGTGTATAACAGCTGTGTCTTACCAGTACTCACATATGGGGCAGAAACCTGGAGGCTTACGAAAAGGGATCTGCTGAAATTGAGGACGACGCAACGAGCTAATGGAAAGAAGAATGATGGGTGTAACGTTAAGGGGGGATAAGAAGAGAGCTGATTGGGTGAAGGAACAAACGCGAGTTAATGACACCTTAGTTGAAATCAAGAAAAAGAAATGGACCATGGGCAGTACATGTAATGAGGAGGGAAGATAACCGATGGTCTTTAAGGGTTACGGACTGGATTCCAAGGGAAGGGAAGCGTAGTAGGGGGCGGAAGAAAGTTAGGTGGGCGGATCAGATTAAGAAGTTTGCAGGGACAACATGGCCACAATTAGTACATGACCGGGGTAGTTGGAGAAGTATGGGAGATGCCTTTGCCCTGCATTGGCCGTAACCAGGCTGATAATGATGATGCTGATGATGACTTTAACTGACCTCCATTTCACAACATATATGGAGAGCGAGAAATGCAAGTTACTCGTGCTAAAGTCGTGAACTCTGCCTCTATAAATAAACGCCTATAACTTCAATATCATAGCGAAAAAATATTTCTTATTAATTCCGTTATCATGGCAATTTCTTCACGTTTCCTTTCCCCATATTAATATCTAGATATATGTATGATCTTTTTTGTTCCATTTGTCTGAGTGACGATTTCAATTATTTCATGAGCCCACGAAAATTTAAAACTACCTGTTTGTCTACCTTTTGTGAGTTATATATTAGTGTTCAATAGGTTTATTATTTTTTTTATTTGGGGTTTTACGTGCAAAAACCACTTTCTGATTATGAGGCACGCCGTAGTGGAGGACTCCGGAAATTTCGACCACCTGGAGTTCTTTAACGTGCACCTAAATCTAAGCACACGGGTGTTTTCGCATTTCGCCCCCAACGAAATGCGGCCGCTGTGGCCGGGATTCGATCCCGCGACCTCTTGCTCAGCAGCCCAACACCATAGCCACTGAGCAACCACGGCGGGTTGTTCAATAGGTTATAGCTGAGTATATTTTATTATGGATTCGTTACACTTTCTTTTCGTCCTTTTTTTTTCTTTTCTTTAACAAGACCAAACTTGTGAGCTCTGTCTATTGTTATCATGCTTTTAATGCGAGTATGAAACCTTTATCTGCGTGCCCTATTGTACTTAAATACTGGACCCACTACTAGCCTTTGGCTACGGGTCCAACCAGTTCATGGAAATTCACTGTACGCGTTATGTTAAATTCAATTGAATTGAAAATTAATTCGGAGCCCGCGACCACGGCGTGCCTCATCATCACATCGTCCTTTTGCCACGTAAAACCTTAGAATTTAATTACTTTTCCACCTCTACACCGGCATCTTCATGACGACCAGTTGTATGTAGAGTGGCGATGCGAACAAATCCCAGCGAATATTGTCCATTTCTTTTCTATCATCTCTCCTTCACCTGTCAACACTGCCCCGTGCACTATGGCGCAAATGGTTCCCGGTAAGTCACTGCCGAGTTCAGCGAGCGCACGTCGTGCATGTTGTCGAGTCGCATTCACAACAGGCCGTACGAAGCGTTCCCGCGGCACGCTTTTATATGCTTGCCTGATCTGTGAGCGCGCGCGCTCATAGGTGTATGAATTTCTTGAAGCGCTTTTGTTCACCGGATGACATTTATTTACATAATATGAGAGGGGAAAAAATAGGTGTTGCGAAGGCCGGATCATTAATTTTCGAAAGTCCTGCAAGGCTCCGATGTCAGCTCTCCTTCGACGTTTTATAAGGCGCCGTTTTTCTGTCGTCATGATGACGTGATCAACTTCTTCTTGTGGGCGGGATATAGCTTGACGCATCTGCGGGGAAGAGCACTCGCAAGAAATCTGACCCCTCAGTGTGTGCATGCATGGTCTGAATGGCTGTTCAATCAGCACGGTAATCACTTGCTCCAACTTCGTCCTTCAGGCTTTGAACGTCATTGTGCATTCTTTTAATAGCGTCTCTATGAAGGTCATTTTTATCGCAGTTTGCTTGTGTGAATGATTATTTTTATTCAACGGCTGCTTTCTTTCCTGCGATTTCGTGCTTCTCAGAGCAATGCAATCAAAATAATTGTTTAACTAGCACCATTAAACTCATATGCAACGCAAAGTTAACAAGGCTTAACTTTATTTGCCCAGAAAAAGCTTTCACGAGACAATTTAAAGAAATGCTAATGCAGTAAAATATATATTTTGTAGGACAGTACCCAAGAATCACCTTAAAGCACAATACCCAACCACGATACTGAGCAAAACAGCCTGTATGTAGCAATGTTAATTTAAGAATATTTATGTAAGGTGGTATGATGTCGTACCCAATTAGTTTTGTTGCTTTCAGTTTTCTTATTTGGCGTGGCGTCCTACGTTGTTGTACTTCGCTACGTCATTCGGTGTGTATTGTATTTAGTATGCCAATCCTATATTTCCTGTTATTTTCGTCTTACTGTATTTTTTATTTGCTGGGTGATTTGCTTTCTGTTTTTACTAGATTAAAACTTTTCTATTGTCCCAGTTTGTCTATGCAATATTGTATCTGTTCATTTGTACTTGCACGCGAGATTAGGTCCTCTGCAAACTATTCAGTTTTTTTTTGTACTTCTTTGATTACTGATATCATTTTGTATATATCAGGGTGCTGTAGGAACTGTTCACAGGGATGTTGGGGCTTCTGTCAGGCTTTTTTGCGTTTAGTGCCAACCTGCTCGTGATTTGACAAGGAAATAACAACATGAAAGGGAAAAAAAAGTTGCAGTTTCGTCCGAAAGTTGAAGCATCGATTGTGATAGAAAATTAGTGGACAGCTATACGAAGTAAGGTTAGTAGTTTTATCGAACGTGTAAACTTGTAACCATAGGCATACTAACTAAATTAACAAGCAGGGTGTCATGCGCGCACAAGCAAACATGAACACATCTCACCCAATGACCTCGAAAACTCGCTCTCAAAACGCTCGAGCGAGGAAGGGCGGCAGCAGCAGCGAGTGAATTGACCTTCGTGCTGCATCTCGCATCAATGCCAATGAAGTCGCGGAAACACAGCGCGCGGCGTACTGTATGCCCGTCGCAGGTGGCCTTCAAGTAGTGCCCCCCCCCCCCCCCCACCCACCCCCGGAGTCTCGCGCAACGGAATACGGCGCGCTTCCTCCCCGCTTCCCTCCCTTGCGTGCGCGAGATTGAGCCGCGATCGCCGTCTCACCCTCGCAAGCTTTCACTCGCACATACAGCATACGGCGCGCGGCAACGATTTTATCGTCCTTGGACTTCGTACGGAACCTCACGGCGACCTCGATGCCGACGAGAGACACGCGCCTGGAGTGACGATATATAATTGCTATCGGAATAAATTGCACAATGAAATTAAATGGAAGAGAAATGTAGAGTGCCTGGGGCGTTTTTCTGTGCACCTGTGCGATGTTGTTTGGACAGGGACGGCTGTGGGGCGAAGGCGAATCGCGCCTCCCCGCCAGGTGTGGCAAGGCTCGGGAGTTTGCACGTGCACCGCCAGCGTGCATTGCCTCGCCGCGGAGTGGTCGTTGGTCAACGAAGAGAGCCACTGCCCGTGCACACTTCGCGTTACTGATTACTGGTGTCGAGCTCTTGTTTGCCAATTTGGAATCTTGGGTTTCACATAAGAGAAAGCTGTTTGTGGAGCTAAAACCAGTGTCTTTTTCTTTGAATATAATGTTTTGACAAATTGATCTAATTCCTTGTAAGTTAGATTTTGTATTGTTTATTGAAAGCATTCTACCTTGGCTTGCTAAATGGCCTATTCACGCCAAAATGTATCACTTTCATCGTTGCAAGTGTAAATTTAACTGCTTTCTCTTTCTTCCTGAAGTACTGGATGCTTTAAGCAAACATTTTGCATGCTATGAAATGTATCTGCTATCCAGCAGACTTTTCCTTGATTGGAGCGTTTTTGTTTCAGGTGGAACGAAAGCGTCACATTGGGAACGACATTGTGAATATAATCTTCTTGAACGGAAGCTACGAAGACCACTGCAACTTCAAGCCATCGATGATCAAGTCTCAGTTTACTCGTATCCAAGACAGCGTCATTTTTCTGGTGCTAAGTGTAACAAGAGTGCGCAAACAATAGTAGATATCATTCTTAAGCGTTTAGCGTCTAATGGAAGTTTGACGTATGCTTGTTCAAATAAAACAATGGAATTGTAGGTGCGCACAATCGCTGCAGCAAACGCGAAGCAACATGATGGCAAGCCTAAACCTGTGCTGCTCTGATTAGAGGGAAGAAGTGCATATATTAAGAAATGAGCCAACTATACTCGCAGGCAACTTTCTGTGGCTATGAAGGGAAAGCTATGGAGGCAAATCGCGCACGAGTTAGAGCATTTCTGGAAAAAGTCACGTGTTTTAATGCACGTTGGGTTAGGCCGGGGAAGTGAAAACACAAGCACCTTATTAGCAGCAGTTATATAAGCCAGAGCGCACCACTTAGTGGGAAGAAGATGAAGAAGAAACTTTATTGAAGAATAGTCCGGCAGTTCTTGCTGTGGTGGCCTCAGGTGGCGGCTCGAAGTCCTTGGACTCGGGCGGCATCTTCGGCTTGCACTTAGTGTAAAAGTTTACTTATTTTGCCGCTTTTTCCTTCCGCGTCTGGGCAAACGCAAAACTGTCGCACGTGGAAACTGCGTCGATTCAGCCTCTGTTGCGACCGACCAAAAACACTGTCAACACTGCCGGACTACTTGGCGTGCTAACACATGTGCAGCATGCCACGCGCCCGTGGCTTTCCCTGCATAGCCATAGAAAGTTGTCCGCGAGTATAGGCATCTGTCACTTGCGTGAATGGATTATGATTACACTACTGTGTGCGCTAAATTACTTCCGCTTTGATTCATATGCAATGCGTCCAAATAATGGTCATCGAGGAACATTCTTTCACTTCAATACCATGGCGCAATTCTCTCAGAGACACCCCTGTGATCCTTTACTCTCCCAACGCAGATATTTTTGCAGTCGTGTCTTACATCCGAGAAGAGGATGCTTACAGGTAAGCTTTTTATCATCATTAAACTGTTTATTTATTTATTTATTTATTTGCTTATTTATTACAAACTGCTGACCTCTCGGTCCAACTAGAGGGGCAATAGAATGCATTGAAACAGAAGAGAACAAATTAGGAACACGAAAGTACAAACTTATACAATTTTTAGTCACACTGTGTAAACTTTCGTTCCAGTCTGATATTGTTCTGGGAAAAAAAGAAAATTTAAACTTGTCAGTTCGAGCATAATAGGCTGTTAGTGAGCCCGGATGATGCTGTCTTGTGTGCCTGGTTATTGCAGGTGTTATGTAAGTCGATGGTTTCATTTCAAGCCTGTCGTTAAATAGAAGAGAAATGGAATTCAAGCCTTAGCTGCTTTCGGTGTGATTCAAGAGTGTGTATAGAATTTTCTGTCATAATTTTAGAGGGAGAGTCCAGTCTTGCGAATTTATGAAATATACACCTCACTGCCTTTCTTTGTAGTTGTTTAAGACGCGCGATATTTGACTTAGTGTAAGGATCCCATGATATGCATGCATACTCTAACTTTGGTCTAATAAATGAAAAATAACAGTAATTTTACATTAGGAGGGGCATTTTTTTAGTTTGTGTCTTAAGAAACGGAGTTTGCTGTAGGCAGAAGAACAAATATCATTAATGTGCATGTTCCATGACAATGTGGAAGTCAAAGTAACACTTAATTATTTGTAGTTGTTAGCCTCACGCAGAACGGAAGAGCCTAGCGTATAAGAAAAAGCTAGTGCTTTTATTTTACGAGTAATACAAAGAAATACGGATTTATGAGCGTTAACAAAAACATACTCCATTCATTGCACCACTTCAATATGATGAGCAAAACGTGAACAAGGTGAAAGCAGGAGCCAACGTTTCGACAAGTGGACTTGTCTTCTTCAAGCTGCCTTGAAGAAGACAAGTCCACTTGTCGAAACGTTGGCTCCTGCATTCACCTTGTTCACGTTTTGCTCATCGTCTTGCATTTCCAGCTCCCGCATTCCCCATCTTTTTCCACCACTTCAATATGTCATTTGAATTCCTTTCAATGACAGTCTGATTATTCTGACAAATTATATCACTGTAGAAAATACAATCATCGGCGAATAGTCTAATTTGCACACCAGGAGTTATGGTTTTAACGATGTCATTTATATACATAAGAAACAGTAAAGCCCCAATACACTACCTTGGGGCATCCTTGAATGCACCCCTTAAGTCAATTGAGTGAACACCGCTTATGCTTGCGTTTAAGCTATAGATAGATGGCTATCGTTCTACATGTGTGCACCACATGCCTTCAAAGGGCGCGCGCTGCCAGAAACACCTTTCTCCCATGCCACCTTAGCTTCAGTGGTGCAAAGTACGTTCATTTAGGTAGAGTGGACCGTAGGTTGTGAAAGTTCACTCTGACACTCTGGAGAGAGTCGGTTTCACGACAGTACTGCAGCATTCATATCTCCGTACGGTCATAAACGACTTTCGAAACGCCATAAGCGTCATATTTCCGGGGTGGGAAGCTTTGCGGGATGTCAGTATGCTTCCAACGTGCACTGTTTCGCACACATTTGTGCAGACCAGTCCCGCTACCGAAAGATAATTGTTCGTTGCGCTGACTCGCGAGGCAGGTTGCTTCTTATCGGAATGGAAAGGTCAACATTACTTGCTGAAAAACACTCGTAATTTTCTGTGTAATTTGTAACAAATAACTTTCAGCTTCCGAAAGCATTAAAGGGACTACGTTAGTCCGCGTTCATTATACGCAATAATAAATGTTATTCCGTGGTCAAAACTACATCTTGTCCATTTCGAGAAGACGAGTGACTGTCAGAAAGTATTTTATATAAGAAAGAATAAGTTCTCGACTATCTAGCGGTACTTCTGAGGCGGTGGGCTGCAGAATCACTGGGAAGGTAAGAAATGAAAAATCGTTTTTTTTTCTATTCTAAAGCTTGTCATAAATGGCCGTTAGCTGTTCACGAAAACATCCATCCCATGCTAGACCACGCACATCAAGCTTTGAACGAAAAGAGTTTGTCTGATAATATTTAGTCCGATGTGATCACTTCGGCAGAAATTTTTCTTTTCCACTTGAGATTCACTTTGAAAACACAGGATGCGCATGGAGGGGGGGGGGGGGTCAGGAGATATTTACGTCAGTGTCCACCTAGTGGACTGTCTATTTCGGTCACCGATGATTGGCTGGAGCTGGACCAACGAGAAGACAACTGGCCGTGGGTGCTTGTTTACTTCTTGCTGGTACACTAACCCAGCCAATCAGCACTTCAGCAGCTGACAAAATGGACGTTTACAGAATACCTAAATACCTAATACCCAATAAGTTCCTGATATACCTAAACATACCTAATATGTCTAAGATAGCTAATAAATGGACGTTTACAGAATACCAGAATGGAGAGTCATTACCTCCCGGTAATCGCTCTCCCAATCGGTTGCACTTGTGCCATGGACAGCCGTGGCAGCGATACTCTGCGCTACTGAAAATTCGATACATTCTAACGCCAGTATGTTTCTTCTTTACAGGTTGTCTCTGTTCTCAGAAGAGTCTGTGCCGCTGTTTGGGCCGTCGCTGCCATGTCCTCCAGTGTTCCACAACCACCAGGAGTTCAGAGAGTTCGTGCTTGTTAAACGTGAGTGAACTTTTCTGCTCAGAAATCGCGGAATACGTGGTGGCCACTTGCGACAGAACGCATATTATGTCAGAACATTTGCATGAGGGCTCTGACTCACGACGAAGATATTTATCAACAGTAATAAGTCATCTCGGTCCAGCGAAACTGCGTGAGTCTGACATTTGACTGTCAAACATTTACTCGCCACGATAAACCCACTGCTGCGACCTACCGAAGTGTTGTAAATGAAAGAAAAGGAAAAGAAACGCCGAAACGACCATATCCCAGTACAGCGAAACGCTTTCATAACGAAGTGCTTGGCACCTCCAAAATTATTCGTTACAGAGGTATGGAATGGAATGGAGTGGAATGGAATGGAATGGAAAAACTTCATTTCTCTATATCTCAGAGAGATTGGCGGTGGGCCGGTGTCTTCATGTTTTGAGTCCTGGCCGCTTCACAAGGTCGGCGCCCCTATTCCACTTCGTTGTAAAGATTGCACACCGTAACGCTCACAATGGGGCTAAGCACGTTCAACAAAATCAAACCTTTGTTTTCCATGAATTCAAGAGACCTGCTCAAATAAACCACTAATGCTTTTGTGCGCACTTAGGCCCAAACAATGAAAGGTTCCTTTCCTTCGAGCGCTTTCTAACCTTACGTAGGCCTCCTTACAGCGAATGACTGATGGAGGAAGCAAGCGTAATCTGAAACCTCCCTTCGCCCGTCCTCACATAAGGAGCGGTTGCCGCATCGCTGGGTTCGAGATTATCACTTAAAAGCTTCACGCTAACACCACTATTCAATAAAGGAATGTTGTATCATTGCACAATTTTTAAATTGAAGAGCTAATATAGAGATACGTGGACACTTTCTTCTGATTTTGTTTACTAAACGAAAAAAAGTACCACATCATAGTGTAAAACTTGATGTGCTCCAGCAACGCTGGCACGCCGGCGTCGTGCAACGCCTAGCAACGCCTAGCAACGCTATCATGCCACACGTGTGGCTGAAACGGCAAAAAATATCATAATTAGGAATGGCTCATACCCCCGTAAGAAAGCAAAGATGCAGTAGCTGGCAAGACGTACCGTGCTCGCACTTCTCCGCAGGTGGGCGACAGCGCGCATGCGCAAGTAAGCGTCACGTAGCTAAGCAGTGAGGTGAAGTGCTCGTTCAGGGCCAGGAGCGGCGTGAGGACGCATGGAGGTAGCTTCGGAGCTACCTTACGCTGAGGAAGCGTCAAGGAAGCCTTCACCGAGGGTCCCTCAGTAAGGAGGCTTCCTTACTGAGGTAAGGAACATTTCATTGTTTGACGGAATGTCGGACTTAGCCGACGTTATTGCACTGAGGTTCACAGCATGCTTGGCGGCGAAACTCGGAAGCGATTCAAGGTAAAGCTGGAGATAGTCGAATGTCACTATCGCTTCTCTTGTCAAAATTCTTATACAGGCTCTTGATCACTATTGTATTCGTTGACATTCGCGTCCTTTCCTGCACAGGTGACTTTAAAGACGACGTCGGTCATCAGTTATTATTGCATCATCACATCGTCATTAACTGCGATGTATTCGTCAGCCGTCACGTCCTCTGCTGTGTTACAAAAAGCAGCGTACCACTTGAGTGATTCCTGGAGCAGCAGGGCTGTAGCACTCGTGGCATCGGTACGCTCGTCAAGTGCCTCGCTAGCGCTGCCGTTAGCACTAGCGCAGCTCAGTGGCACCTGCGGCATGCAGTACCAGCACCGCTGCGTGGCGTTCCTTGTACGACAAGAAATCAACCGTTGGGGATGATCAAATTCCTTCGTTGAACAGGCAAATTTGGTGTAGTGGTCTTCGTTGTAGAGGCGTTCACAATACACATAAAGAAATGGGAATTCCGTTGGTCCTTCGTTGTACAGGTCGCTTCGTTGAAGAGGTGTTCGTTGTATAGGCGTTCGACTGTATCTAGCGCCTTCTTTTCCCTCCCTCTCTTTTTTTCCTTTTGTGGCCGCTTCCTAGAGTGTAGGGTAGCAAACCAGGTGCACCTTATTTAGCCTCCCTGTCTCTCATTTTCTCTCGCTTTGTAAGATGTATTTGTCCGCGTGGAAGTAGCTGATTCGAGACAACGCAACTCGAAGCACGTCCCAACGAAGTAAATTGCAGACAGCTTTTGCAGAGCTATAGGATCCACCTGTAGGTATCATGCTCCCTCCTCTTCCTCGCCGAAGCATGCTCCGCACGTGCGTGGCAACGCGTGCACGCGCGCGCGCACTTCTTTTCTAACTCGGTGTTTCTACTGTTCCACAATCCACTCTGCAGGAAAGTTGAAGGGGGTCCGCGCAGACTGCTAGGAGCGAGCCATTGATAGGCCTACACGTTTTTCCAGGCCGCTACGTTAATCCAGCCCAAATAAAAAACTGGAGGCAGGGTTAATATTGAACCACTCTTGAGCCATCAGCTGCAAGCCTTGGGCCCTATAAGGTTAAAGCTATCTCATTTTGATTTTATTCCAGTTCCTCATGTCAAATTTACGTAAGCGCCGACGCAAGCATCAGGCGGTGACCGACAGCGTTGGTTCAACAGTCCAACCAAACGCTTGTTTATAGGCTGTCACTTTTGTTTGCTTTCAAAGCGAATAGTGTACGCCCACCTCCACAAGTTTTTTTTGTTTTCTAGTCTAATTTTGTTTTGCCTAATTGGCTGGCAAGAGGCGAGGAGCGCGCAGAAGTGGAGAATGTTTCGGTGGGGCCGAGCTATAGACCGTTTTATTGAGGGCGCCTCCATTTTGCGATCCTAGCGCCGTCTAGCGCCATGCTGGTATGTGGGATCGCGCTGAAGGGTGCACGGCGAGCGTGCTGTCTTCTATTCCTTTCGGAACGGGACATCTTCCGGGTATTCCGAAATGTTTTCAGTTTTTTTTCGCCATATTAATGTATCTTTCGTGCGTAGACGTCACTTTGACGTGGTCAGATAAAGCGGTTTTGCGAGGTCAACTGACAAATAGGCGAAGTGGGCGCAGCCCGAAACTTCTTGACCAATTCCGAAGGGCTAATGAAAAAAAAAACTGCAGAATTGGAAATATTTTTTTCCGGCCTAATCATGCATAATGACTGTGTACACGTACGTCATGTAAGATGACGAGTTTTAGTGATTTTCGTGACGTAGCGTGACGTATAGGTCAAATGGGCTTGGCCCGAAAATATTTGACCAGTTGTGGAGGGCTGGCTGCAGCAATGGAATAGAAAAGTTTGGAATAGCTTAACGTTATAATGCCCCTAATGTCAGTATCCTAATTTCCTGAGCGTAACACCATCTTCCACCTGTGCAACTAGCGTCGTATAAGTTAAGTGCAGTTCTGACAGCGTAGAATATACCATGCTATTACTTGTTGTGACAGTGAATGCGTTGCATTATTTTATCGAGTAAAACAAAGATTATTGTGCTGAAGGGACTGCGCGAACAACTTGCGAGCTGGCCCAGAGGCGTGAACGGATACAAGTTTGAAAATCACTGCTTAGGCGAACAAACAAACAAGCATGAAAATATGGTTGTTTAGGTTGCCTATACGAGGGCTCCTTTTAGTATTGCTGGAATCGTTTCTTTCCTTATGAAGGAAACTGCCGTTTCGGGAATCGCGTATATTCGGGTGCGCGGGAAGTCAAAAGAACTCACTGTTTGCTTAGGTGCGTGGGGCTGTGTGCGGCCAGCGAGCGAAGACATCGCCGAGGCAGCATCAGACATAGCGATGCTTTTCCAATCAGGCTCGGGCTGTGTGTGCGGTTCTGAGAGGTCATCCGCCTGCTGGCTGTTCAAGCTCGCTGGCCTGCGCTGCGTATGTGTACCCACGCATACACCTCACGTGCCTGTCGCGCGAGACCGCGGGTCACTTGGTCTGCTGCCCAGGATCACAATTTACACAGCAGCACCTGAATTTTTGAACAGCCCGGCTGCCGCCGCTGCCAGCGGTCGCGCTTTTGATGTGCCCCCACAGAGCTGTACTGCTAGCAAGTGCAAACAACGAACATGGTGGCTCATGCTCTCGTGGGAGAGGTTTTCGGCGCTCTCGGGGGGCACAGAACATTGGAGGCGAGCAGGTAAAAACAGGAAAGACGGATGAGATGCGCAAAATAAAAGGACGATGGGCCAAGTAGTATGAAAATCACCTGATGTGGTTGGATGTCGCATTCAGTCGTGCATAGGCTTCTCTTGTAGGGTTCTTCGATGTTCTGACAGAATAGCGCTGCGCTGCCTGTTTGCACTTGTACATCGCTTGTTCTCTTTCTCATCCTGGAGCGGAAAGAAAGTTCAAATGTATATAGTGCGGAGAATAGCGGCACTTTCCATGGTGGTTTCGAGGAAGCCTCTGCCGTTCGTGACACCGCTCTTGTCTATTCGGAAGCTGACAGGTGCCATTTACAATAGCTATCGTCAGAAATTTTCGTTATACACCGGGAAGTTGTGAAGCGTCGTCGAGGGTGCGTTCTGCCGACAAAATTTTTAGAGAGAAATTAGTAATAGCGGAGATATAGGAGCAAGCGAAACATCAATGGAGCGAGGAGGCGGGCTAACCCTCCCCCCCCTACCCCCCCCCCCCTTCCACACACACACGCATGCAGAAGCACATTGCCTGGATCAGCGTCCGCAAGCAGCCCCCTTCTTTTTTCTCCTCCTTTTATTTGTGTGTGCTTGATTTCGTTCATCAATATTTTTTTTCCCTCTTGCTTTAATCGCTCATCATATATTACTCTCTCTCTCTTTGTCATCAGTACATAGTACCCTACAGCACAGGTGTTTATAGGAGCTACTATTCACGGAGACCATACAACAGCGTGGACGCCACGTCTAGTCTAAGACTAGTACGAACTAATTATAACTCATACTTAAAATCATTAGGGGTCCATTGAAAGGCGAAAGCAGCTGCACAATGGCCTCCGTCTCATATATGTTTTTTTTAACAGGCGTACAATGACCGAGCTCGCCTGTCCGACCTTGTACTTGCAATGTTGCCGAACAACATGCGTAAGGAATTGGTACTTTTAGTCTCTATTTATAATGCCCTGATTTGTTACTGCGGCATTCAAAATAAGGACGCCCTGGATTAAAGTCCCAAAACAACAACGCTGGTCTTGCCAGACAAGATCTGTATGCGTTTGAGTTATCTAGAACCCTTGCGCGGGCATCTCCACACCAGTACATTATCGTATTTCGCTCAATAGCTGCTATTTCAGTCGTGAATAAAGCCGGTATGCACTTCTCCACTGCAACGCCTACACAATAGGCGGCTTTATTCTTCTCTATAATGCAGCGAAGCATCGCTGTAAGCACATGCCGAAGGATAAATGTTTGCATCGTTATTTTGCTCTGACTGAGCAACGTGAAGCACGTCACCAAGGTTCACGTGCCGCGCAAAACTCGCCGTCTTTCCCTTAACTCTCCGTACTTGGATTTATGTCGCCCTATTTTCGAAACGCTGTTTGTCACCGAAGTTTCAAGGCATTCGGCGCGCTGGCCGGGGATATTAAAATCTGCTCAAGCTTGAAAGCGTAACGAGCGCGCAGGGTCTGCCGTTCCCGCCTCGCTGTGGGCTCGTGTGCACGCCACGCGCAGCCACGCATCTACGTAGCCTTCGCTGCGGGCGGCGCGCACGCAGTTCCAGCGCAACGACGTGACAGAATTACGGGATCGCGCGATTCGAGCCACGTGTCTGAGGTGTCTACACCGAAGCCATCCTCGCTGGTAGTGGTCCGCTCGCAGCGACGTGACCAGGCGCCGCTCTCCCGCGCGCACTGTTTGTGCCGCTGTGTACGCGCGGCGGCGTCAGCACGCGACTGCCCGACCGTGTTCACTCGTGCGGCGCGCGTTTCGTTTACTGTGTCACCGCCATGCTTTTCTCTGTCCATTTTCGTCTTTCTTTTCCCCCTTTGCTTCATTGTGCCATTTTTATTTTCGTATTTTGTTCTTACGCCACTGTTGCTTTTCGCAGACATGACAAATTGCAAAGAGCCGCGACCCATTTTGCTTTTGAATGCTGTTGAACGTGAACTCCTCCCGCTCTGCGCAGCTTCAACTTCTTCCCGAGCACAATTTGTTTTTGTTTCCTCCTCTTGTTTTTCTTTCTTTATGAATGGTTCTTAGACGCCCGGAAATGGGGGCTTTAGCTGACTAAGGCTTGGTTGTCGTCGGGATGTGCCGGCACACAAGTAAAGAAGAAGGTGCGGGTCCAGAGATTTCGCCGACAGTGGCGAATCGCGCCTGCGGTTTGCGGTCTCTCTCAGTTCTTAGCAATTCCCCTTCCCGCAAATTGACTTGACTGCGTGGGGTCGCGCCATGCGCAGGATTGCTCGCTTCGTTCGGAGTGACAACTCACTCCATAAGCGGAAGCCGCGTGACTGACACGTGTAGTGCGAAAGTCGAGTACAAAGTTGGCTACACTGAAAACCGAGCTCTGGAACCCACAAATTCCTTACGCCTCTGTAAATGGTTATGTGCCGAAAAATGGGACTCGAGAAGCATTCTTCCACGCTCTTATCACCTCACCAGTTCATTCAACATCTCCTCTTTAGTGAGTTACTAATTTAATAATAATTAATTATGCTTATATGTAGTTCATGTCACAGCGGGTTTCACAAGCCTAAATTACGTTTTGCCTTTGGCAACTCGAGTTCTTAGTTAAACGAAAGCCTTAAATGGCTCGTTGCAATGGCTCATACCCGAAAAAAGCGGCGTCTAGTCCAGTGATGCAAAAAAATCAGGGATGCAAAAAATATCATAATTAGGAATGGCTCATACCCCCGTAAGAAAGCAAAGATGCAGTAGCTGAATAGGAATTGAGAAACGAAAGAAAGAATGAAAGAAGGGAAAGAAGGAACGAAATATCAAATTAAAAAAGAAACAAAGACAGACAGAAAGACGGAAAGAAAGAGAGAACGAAAGGGAAAGAACAAAAGAACCTTCCGGTAGTGCATTAGGTCCGCGCATGTGTCGTTGAGCAGGTCGACCTACAGCGCCATACGTTTACTTCACAGTGCGGCTCGTTATGTCTAGCAAGAAGGCTGACCCTTCCGATCGCGTAACTTGATGCATTACCAAGTGTGCTTTCGCCTTCACGCGTTACAGGAGTGTAACATGCTGCCGAATTTTTTGCCACTTCTGATAGAATGAACGCGGGCCGATTCTTTCTCCGTTTGTCACCAACTTCGCAGAAACTTGAAAGTGTACCGTGGATCTTGAACAAGCTGCGCCATAGTTTGGCCAACAATATTGGCCTAATGGCATAGCTTGCAGATTTATCATGGTACATTATTTAATCATTCAAATTTATAAGCCCCGTGCAGAAAGCCCTCGTTGACTTTCAGCTCCGGCTTTCTTCAGTAAACTTAAACGACCCTGCGAATACAAACCCTTCAAAGAAACATGCAGAACCAACGTACAAGTTGGAATCTATGTCAAGCGAAGCTTTAGCCAAGCGCTGTGTAATAAATCCTCTACAACTGACGGCGATGCGTACAATTGTGACAGCTTTCAGCCTATGCGGCGTCTAGTTTCATGCAGTGTTCATGCTTATCTATTATGCCGCTCACAAAGTATGGCAAAATTGCAACACTAAATCAGGCGGATGCGGAAATTAAGACGTCTACGCAGCGGTGTCACGAAGTCTAACGCGATGTGTGATGCTTGTCGAGGAAAGAAACGTTATTACAGGTGTATGGACAGATAAGTACGACACATATCTAGCTACACGTAAGAATTCACTACCTTTTGTGGCACATTCTCATTGCAGAGGGTTCGCAAGAATGGGCGCACATCCAGTGGCACGTACCGAAAGGCGAAATAAGTAAACCCAAGAATCAGTTGAATATGATGCGCTGTTTCATTAAGTGGTATGTGTGCTTTAGAGACACCAATGAGCCCACATTATATGTTGAGGCTACATGTAAGAACTTATTTTGTATTACCCAGAACAGAGGTGCGCTTACTGGCACAACTATGACGGTCAACAAGTATGTATGTATATATATATATATATATATATATATATATATATATATATATATATATATATATATATATATATATATATATATATATATATATATATTTATAAGCAGTGTCTCTATTTGAACATTTGTGCTTGGCTGATTGCAGTGATCAATGGTGAGAAGGCGGCCTTCAACACGCCAATCTTCGCCCAGAAGCGAGAGAGGACGCTGGACATGCTGATCAAGGACCTCTACAACGAGCACATGTCGGAGAGCAGGACGGTGAGCCGCCCAATTCACACGGGCTCGACATGAGCGCTTCTTATCGTCCTGATTTCTACTGGCTATTATAATGCGCAGAACTGCTCAAGCAATAAGCCTCCGAGCAGCGGTCGGTACTTTCGAGAGACCCCCGATCCACCCGCACGACATCCTCGAAAACAAAGAAGAGAGAGACAAAAATACAGCAGCCCACACCCCAACCTTACGGGGGAACAGGCTAGGGACCGGCGCCTGTATACTGACAAACACATATCCACACCTCCAAATACTTAGTAGGATACACCCTGAACTTTATGGGTAAACCAGTCCTTGGTCCGGGGAGCGGCCAACTCTTGTCCACGTAACGTGGACGTGTAAACTACGGCCTTCGCCCCTTACGACGCAAATGTGAAGTGACAGGCAGTGGGAGGTTTGGCTTGATAGCGATTACCTACACCGCCAGAAAGCTCTTCTCGATCAAGCCCAGTGAGCCGCAGAGACCAGAGGAGCCCTGGACTGAGGTACCCACCCACATCCCAAAACCTCCAAGAGAAATAAAGGTTATACCGCTGCTATAATACGCAGCCTAAACGGTCGAAACAAAAATAACGGACAAGAAATAGTCGAGCGCTGTCCTTTCTGAACAAATCCGCCAGTTAAATAAAGGTGATGTCGCTCCACATTACGTTTAAATAACGGTTGCATGTGTACGGTTTCCCTTTCTCCGGCAGTCAGCTCTGAAGGGTCAAACACGGGTTATTCTGTGCATGTATATTGAGGCATTGACTTGAACGAGCTCCAAATTGATTCGAGCGTACCCGAGCTTATAGGACGCGATATAGGACTTGCAGACAGGCTCTTCTTGAACTCCCACCGTTAACTCAACAGTTTATTTATTCACTCAATCATTCAACGTTTTCTCATTCATTGACGTAGTTGAGAACTCTCCTTCGGATCTGTTCGTTTCTTTGTGTGTGTGTGTGTGTGTGTGTGTGTGTGTGTGTGTGTGTGTGTGTGTGTGTGTGTGTGTGTGTGTGTGTGTGCGCGCGCGTGTGCGTGTGTGCGTGTGCGTGTGTGCGTGCGTGCGTGCGTGTGTGCGTGCGTGCGTGTGTGCGTGTGTGTGTGCGTGCGTGTGTGTGTGCGCGTGTGCGCGTGTGTGTGTGTGCGCGTGTGTGTGTGTGCGCGTGTGTGTGTGTGCGCGTGTGTGTGTGTGCGCGTGTGTGTGTGCGCGTGTGTGTGTGTGCGCGTGTGTGCGCGTGTGTGTGTGTGCGCGTGTGTGTGTGTGTGCGTGAGTGTGTGAGTGAGTGAGAGAGTGAGAGCGCGTGCGTGCGTGCGTGCAATTTCCGTGCCCTATGCTTCACATGCGCTTTATGACAGGTGAACTGTAAAGTTAGACTTTGTCAGCCAAGTTTAGAGTAGCTATGATATCAGCACTATGAAGGTATTTAAACACGTGAATTAAATGAACTACGCTTTGTTGTACGCGTGATATGCCGGGAAATTACGCTTAACTGGGTTCGGCACGAGCTGAGGTGGCCCCTTGTACCCACTAAAGCCAAGTCGTCCTTTTTAGAAAGCTTGGCATCGAAATACTATCGCTTTTGTGGTTCACCTACTCGCGGGTACTGTAACGCTTATGCATTCAAGCCGGTCAACAATGATTTTTTTCAGTAAGAGCAATGACTTCGTTGTCCATCCATAAATTTATTCTTTCAAACTGCCATTTCTATCTCGCCCATATATCCACGAGTGATATTTCGTTGTTTCCCAATCATTAGTCGGATTGTGCATGTGAGACGCGGGCGTGCACGTACATTCCAGCGAATCCGTGCGCAGCTTGGTTGCGTCTTTCAGTGCTTGCAACGGCTGCAGCTGCCTTGCAGGGTCACGCATCACCCTGCAGAGTTCCGGGCCCGAATTCACACAAACACACACGAAAAACTTCTTACGCTAAAACTGTTAGTATGAGCCAGTCAATCGTGATGTCGGACATAATATTATTGAAGGTGGTCAGGCAATGGCTAACATCATTTACCAATGAAAAGCTTTGTGAATTTGGCCCCCTATCAAAAACTTCCACGAACACTGATTGTGTAAAATTCGAGTGACGTTGACAAGTCGGAGGCTCCGAACCACAGTGAGGCCGACCGTTAGGCGTGGGAAACTAACTGCCCATCAAGCACGGCGACACACTGCCCTTACCATTATATTCTGTCATACGTTTTTACAGCCTACGTACATGCGCGTATCATTAACCTTATTGGTGCTTGCCTTCCTTACCTCGTTGATGGAAGAGAGTGCACGCACGGGTTAGAGAAAGCGGCGAGGAACAGCGCTGAATGCTGCATAAGCACGCATTCGCATCTTCATTAATGTATCTGCTGCTGTGTTCAATGTCAATATGCAACGTTAACGGCGTGCTTAAAAACAATCGTCGGTTGCAACGACGAATATGAGCATATTTGATGTTCATGGTGAGCTCACAGGTGCGACCTTCAGAAAGCCATTTCCACAAGCACTTTTCGGAGTCATTTACCTGCCTTTAAAGCTTTAAAAATCCGAGACCGCATTCATGAAGCATTTTGCTCGTAAGAGCTGTTTGCCACTGCCCGGCAACGTTGTCTAATGATACATCCAACATCACGATTTTCTGGTACCTGCTCTTGCAAACAATTCAAGCGGTGGAACCTTATTGGGAAAACTTGTCTTGTTATTGATTGTCCGCCGTGTTTTTAGATAATTGAGTTGTACAGAGTCTTCCACTTTTAGGTGAAACGGACATATTTTATTAATTGAATAATCGTATACACAATATTTTCGCCATGAAGTAGAAGGAATGCTCAAGTTACACTGGCTTAAATACTTATGAAAGTTCCTTCCATATCAATTTTGTATTTGTGGTGTATTCCCTCTATGTGATGACCCTCAAATGAGAGTCAACAGTATGTTTAAATAAATAAATAAATAAATAAATAAATTAGGTGCTTTCCCTACCTAATAGCCGACGACCCGGAACACATTGCAAAAAACTGGGGCTGGTTCTTGTATCGTGGGAGCTTCTTGTTGAAGGACGCTCATTAAAGGTACGTTTTTTTGTTTTTGTTTTTTGACAGAACATGCTGAACAGGCGTGCATTCAGTGACGTGTTGCCAGAGACACCCAGAGGTTCGCGTCGCAAAGAAGAGGCCAGACAAGTGGAGTTCGTGCGGATTGGACAGGTCAGCCACGTGGAGACCAATTATCTGGCGCCAGTTTCTTTCTGCTCGACCCCCACCTCCCTTTTTCAGTCTCTATGCAGTTGCTAACAATTGAAACATGCCTGTCTGTATGTTTTAATCCCTAAGCAGCGCTTTGTTATACTTTTTTTAGGCCCTGAAGCTGGACACCATTGTAAAAGGGGATGCTCCCACCAGTCTCGCCACAACTAGTCTCTTCAAACGAGAAGTAGGCAGTCTGCTTTTGTCTATTTTACCGCACAAAAGAGTGATCTCCAAGGAAACAGACTTTGATAGTTCGTAACGCCTCGCTCAGCACACATTTTAAATTGTTTTTATCAGCGACCAAAGAGCGATTTGTCATACGGATAGCCATAGAATAGAACATTATACTTGCGAAATTTTCAGCTTGTGGAATGAATAGAATAGCCATAATCAATTGCTACATATGAGCTTATTCAAAGCCAAGTGAAGCCCCGTCATTTGCAGCGAGGCTTTAAGCGCAGCAGTCATGCTCACCATCCCTCACACAAAAACAGTTCTTTGCTGTCCCTGATGTCGGACAACAAAGTGTAATCGTCATCATGTCCTTTGTCGTGCATGCCGTGTCATCGTTATCATGGCGTCGTTTCCGCCATCGTCGCGCAGTGAGATGTTTTGCGGAGTAGATGACTTAAGGATACCAAAGGAGCTTAACTATGTGCCTTTCTTGAAGGATACCTAAAAAAATCAAATTACGGGATTTTTACGTGCCAAAACCACGATTTGATTATGAGGCATGCCGTAGTGGGGGACTCCGTAATAGTTTGGATCACCAGGGGTCCTTTAATTAACGTGCACCGAAGTCTAAGTACACGGGTGTTTTCGCCCCCATCGAAATGCAGCTGCAGTGGCCGGGATTCGATCCCGCAACCTCGGGCTTCCCAACACCATAGCCACTAAGCAACCACGGTGCGTTACTTCATTGTCAAAGTGCTTCAGAAAAGCTCATGCTAGTGCTCATTTATTATCTCCATTGGTGTTGTCGGAATCTGGTTACACACTGCGCCAGCGCCACAGGGCATGGGGTAGTTACTTCATTATCGTATTTTCCGCGAAGTCGCTGTGCTTGTACTGATAGCACTCTCGTCTGCACATTTGCTTAAGAGCTTTTTTTAAATTATTTTGATTCCTTTCTTTCTTTGTACAGCCTTGGGAACCCCAGTGCTTCTACCCAGACTTCCCTCACGATATCGTCTGTGGTGATTCTTGGGGTAAGTGAGCCTACATTTGTCTTTAGAGCAGTCGTTTGGTATTGAACTGTTTATTTTTTCTTGCGTATTGCCACAGCATTGATATTGGAAGCCTCAGATGTAGAGTCAATTTACCATATTAGCTCGAAAATAAGCACCCCTTTCTTTCTTTGGAAATCTCGGGGTACTCTACCTAGGACATGGTGCATGTAATATATTTGCGTTTACATTCATCAACTTACTTTTTTAAGTAGAGCCACCAATGGAAAAGAGATACTTAGAATCCTGAGGGTAGGGGGTGTTATTTCGTTTCAATGCAGTAATGTGCATACACTGCTTCGCTCTCTCCACCAAGCAAAATACAAGGTCAAATTGGTTCATGACAGCACCTTTTGTTCTACAGTTGTATGTTCTGCGTGTATGTTTTACCCTGATTGCGATGTTGGGGCTTCGTTCTTCCATCAGGGAAAGACATTGTTGTTAGGCGACCTTCACTTCGAGAAGAGCTTGTTTCTGCCGATATTTTGCCGCCTGTCGACATTTTCACTGGAAAAAACAGATTTCAGCTTAATTTCTTCGGAGGAATCTGTAAATACCACCTGTACGATCTTAAGTTATCGGCGAAGCTGGAATAGGAAGCCTTGCAAACGCAGCGCAGCTTATCAGAATGGCTCGTTGTGTTAGTTGGTGCATAGTAGCCAGAAATAGAATATGCAACACTGACAAGGACGCAACAAAACGGACGCGGACAAGCGCCCCACATACGCGAGAAAGAAACACAACGCTCAAATATACACAAACGTCGAGTGCATGAAAACGCTACACGCTTAACCGGCTTATCACCGTCCGGTACGTGCATGACAGCTCCAGCGGCTCTCGTGTGCTATGGGGATTCTTTAAAATATCACAGCTGCGAATCTCTTCCTATAATAGCTGAGCTGGAAGTATCACGCTATTCGCACGAAATATGGCGCGCTAGGTTACGTTTATGCCATGCTACATAACCATAACACCATCAAAAAACCATAGCCCAAGCACTTTTTCGGGCCTAGGCTATCATTCACCAAGACTATACTTTCCTTGGCAAAGCAATGCTCCTCGCTGTGGCCTCGAGAACTGCACATAAATGTAATCACGTATAGGTAGTTCTGCGCAGCGAACGGAGTTACGAAGCGTTTGACTCTGGACTCAGGTTAAAACGCACCAATATCCTAAAAACGCCAACGTCTCCTGTAAATCCATAAAAATTTTTAAAGTAACCTCCAGCTTTGCTTCGCTGTCTTAGTACTTCACTTGGTTGAAAAGAAAAGCTCGCGCTACGTATGTATGAACGCTGAGCAATGCCTATTTAGTGGTGCCGCGTAATGGACGCGTAGATTGATAGCATCCATTGAGCGTTGGTTTTGTAGGAGTATTACTCCGCTTCCTCGCTAAGCCAGAACGTTTGATTGCAGGAAACGTCCCTAAGGCTTTTTGCTGCCTGCTATGCACATCAAATAATAATGATCCATAATGACCCGGTTTGTGCGAAACGTATTTTTGCAACATCTTTGGCGTCGGAGACATGATGCCTGACGCGTCTCGCTTGAGCACGTGCCCGCTCAAGGCTGCTTGTTATCCGCGTCCCCGAAAACACCAAAATGCACCACTTATAATTGTACGTAATCACGCTACCTCTACCGTTGCGCTCCAGCAATTGCGCTTTATGTGCGATGACCGCTATTCATGCCTAGCCTTTCTTCTAATCAAACCTTCATAATAGCTGTTCCATTAACAAGCAGATCGCGCTCGGAGACCCTACACTTGCGATGTGGCTCAGCACAGTGTACCTTTCTTTATGTACGTGCAAGATACTACTTGAAGGCCCTACGTGCGAGCAGATGAAGAGTTACGAATGTATTGGATTGTGTTGGTGGTGAATGATCCAGGGTGGTGCACGCCTAATTCCTTCCTCGTATTAGTATTGTTTACCATACATATTGCACTATAGTTGCGAATCATCAATTCATAGACGTTTCAACTGAATATTATAAAATGTGATAAATTCTACGCAATCATTACCAAATGTCACTGGCAGGACAACTTTGTAGAAATTGCGGGATGCATATATAAGAAGTTACTGTTAGCTTCTTTTTTTGAAGTTCAGAACAGTTTCCTATTTTCGACAAGCGTAACAGTAAATAAGATACCTCGGTACCTTTTATTCAGTTGTATTATCAGGATAACAACTTGTAACATTTTCACTCAAGTTGCCTGGTCATTTACTGTTACATGCTGAGCCAGATTTTGACGCACCACGGAAACAGCTCATTCTTCTGTCTGCAATAAATTTTCACTATTGCATGAAGACCAGTGCTTTCTTAGTAAAAAAAAAAAAAAAACATGCGTACGTGAGCCCGTGTAAATTCCAGACTATCCATAATCAGCACCGTGACTCTTGATGAGCTAGACAAAAGGTAGACAATTGGCTCAACTGGCCTGGCCTCTGCCAAAAGAGTATACATAGGTCAAGACACTTGTCTAGAATGCGCTCCCGACAAACAAAGCAGCTTCCGAAGCATTAGGTGACCAGTTGGGCGACAGAAGACAAGGCATCTCGTAAAGGTTGCCGTGAGTGGTCGCTTCCAGCCGTTTTCGTAGAACGTGTTAGCGCTAATGTCGCCAGCACAGTCCGGAGAACACGCTCCACTCGTTCTAGACAAATGCATTGACCTCCGCGTCAGATTACACCCCTGAGGGTGTACACTGTAAGTGTCCGCTGTAGGGGTTGGAGGACGGACTTCGGGATGAAAACCCAAACTTGGGAGGATTTATTCTACATTCTATACAGGGAGGTGAGAGTCATTTAACAGTCGTACAGACATTACGGGCCGGCAGCAATTCGGACGCTGCGGCCCGCGGCAAGACGTTCGAGAGAGGTGAATCAGGGAATCAGGGACGGTCCCAGAATCTCTGGAAGGCTTCTTATACACCCTTCGTGCACTGTAAGTCACGTCATGTTTGACCAATGGGGGAGTCCGCTCCGATGACGCCACTTTCAGCCAATGGTAGGCGCCCGTGTCGCGGTGTCACACCTGGCGGCTCTCTGCGGTCTTGCCTCGCAGACTGGCAATGCACTTCTAATGAGGAGAAGGGGAGGGCTGCTCATGCTCCATTGTCCGAGGCCCACCTGCTAATCCCGGCGGCGCACGAACTCGTTGGCACGTGAACTTGTTGCCTTAAACTTGTTTGCTCGGCTGCTCCTCTGGAATGTGCTTTCCTGCTTCGGCATTCCTCAATTAGCTGTGCTGCGACTCGAAGTGGTTTGGGGAACTCGAAGTAATCGCAGGAAACAGCTCCATATCTAACAGCTCGTCCTCGCCCCGGTAGTTCTGAATGGCCGGTGAACTCAATTCGCTGGCCATGAGGAACGCTGATAGAAGCTGCAGGGTACTGGGGTCGAGTCTCGTTTGACGAACTTCGGGATCCTTGGCCCTGGAGAACAGACGTCAAACAAACCAAACAACACAGCGCTGCCCCACGTGTAAGCGCAGGCTCTTCACCCCTGACTCGCCAGGCTATTACTGAGTCAAAATCAACCCTGATCTTTTAGTTCCCCAATTTTGACAAAACAGTCGTAACCACCCCTCCAAACAGCCATCCATTTCTCCTCGAATGCCGACAAGACCAGAGTACTATTGTTGTTGCAAAACAAAAGGGTCGTTGACGATGCAAACAACAAATGAAAACAGCCGAACATAACTTAAGTGGCCTAACTACACGAACAGCATGTTTTCAATCTATCGCAGTGGCGTACCTATCGCACGTAATGGTGCCACTGAACAATCTGGTCAACCTCACAAGTACGTAATCACAAGCGCGCTAGCCTTGTGGTCACTATTCAGAACGCATACTTGTATCATAGGCAAACTCTTCATTACGCTTACTCACGTTTCTTCCTTTAGTCCCTCTAGGACACGTGATTTAAACGAACAATTAAACTTGCGGGACTTACACACTCCGCAGAACCCTTAAAATAATGCGTCTTTTAATAACTCGTTCCACGCGTACTTATCAGAGAAGTCAGAATACGGCTGCCTTCCACACACACTAGCAACCCAGTCATAAATTCTGCTTCCTTCCGTCCACACAGGACACGCGCTAATGGAACTAAGAACGCCTCTCAGTGCAAATCATGCACTCACTGAAAATCTACGCGCTTAACCTTAGAAAATTCAACTCTTAAAAAGAAAGAAGGTTAAATAACACACGCGCTTTACCATAGGCCTCTGAACGATAACCTTGACCCTCAGGTTACTCACACACACACACAAAAAAAGCCTATCTACTTATTAATGAGCATCTCGCGAGACTACATGTTTACTTAAAACGCATCTTTCAAATCTTGAGCTTCTCGAACGAAAACATAAACAAAGCTCAAACCTTACACCTTGAAAGAAATCCTAGTCTCAAATCGCGAAAACTTTCCGATGCTCAAAATAAAACAAAATAACACGTTTTACTTCTACGGACGCCCTCTTGGCCTCCCTTTCCAAACGCTTATGTCTGACTCATAGTCTGAGCCGTCCTCTCGGTGGTCGCGGCTTGAAAGCTACTCTGGCTGCCGAGAGACAACAAAAGAGCTGATTCACTATCAGCTCCCCCAAGACGTTACGGTCTCCTGCCAATTTGCGTCCTCCCGCCCCGCTTTCAACACGAACTCGATTGACCGCGTCGCTACTCCCCACCTGTTCTCGTCCTGCCACCTTGCGTTTCTTCGAACTGCACGCTGAGCTGTGAAAAGAACTACGGAACGACGAGGAGATTAACTGCCCCGTGCCCTTTGTCCGCGTCCGCGCAGAACATCAGGTCCCCCTTTGACCTGTGGCTCGCTCGTTTTGGATGCGTCAACATCGTCCGTGACGACCGCACCTTTTTCCTCGCGCCCTGCCCTTTTGGGGTTCTCGCCATCTTTGGCGGCGCTACATTAATTACCGTCTTTCGGTCTTCACCGCGCTTCTTTTTACGGCGCTTTCTCTTTGCACTCGCCTTCATGTCGCCTTCTCGTGCCTCGTGCTGGCCGGTACACATTTCGTCGGCCCGGATCGGTCTCTTACCCGCACAGTCTGATTGATTTACATTTAAATCAACACTCTCTCTGCCTCGACTGGCGGACAGCTCAACCGACTCTGGCACCATGCAGCAGGCTTTACTCGAGTAAGACAACTCGCACTCTTGCGAACTGCCCTCTACTACATTGCCCAGCTCACGCTGTGCATCGGCACACAGCCCGTCGGTATCGATCGCTGTCTCACGCGCACAGTCCGAATGATTAACTGAATCATCCCTATCTAGGCCATCTAGACTGGCGAAGAGCCGCACCGATCCCTGAACAATGCAGTTGTTCTCTCGTGAGCTACGGAGCTCGCCACCCCGAGAGCTATTCTCAACTGCATCGTCCAGCTCGCACTTCACTTCTGCACGCAGATCTGGCTCTACATGGGTGCTCGCGTCTGTCGCGTCAACAGTACCCTTTTCCTCGCTAGCAACCTCGCTAACCTTACCAGCGACGCACACACGCGGTAACTGTGCCAATTTGTTCGCAGCTGGCCTAGCTGTCTCCACAGTCATCTGTTGGCACAACACCTCGTCGCTCTCCTTGCGGCCTTTAACGGCCTCTGTTGCCACTAAGGCATCGTTAGCAGCTAGCTTTTTCCCTTCACTTATCAATCGGCAGCCAATCTCACAGGCACTATTCTTTTCCTCGGCTTTTGGCGAAAATCTGCTAAACACTTCCACATTCTTTCGCTCTGTACTTCCTACAGAATTCTCAGACAGCCGTTGTCTCTGTGCCAATAACTGATCACAATGCTGTATCTCTTTGATCAGTGCTGCCTTCTCTCTCTCATATCTTTGCTCTCGCTCACGTTCGCGTTCATTCTCACGTCCGTGACGCTCACACCTAAGAGTAAGTTCTTGAAGCTCATGCTTCCGTTCATTCTCGCGTTCTTCACGCTGATGCTCACTCCTAAGTTCACGACGCTCTCGCAAACGTACACGACGCGCACGCTCCCGTGGCTCCTGTATCACCTCCCAAGCAAGCTCAATGCTTTTGCCATCATTGCCACTATCGTTAATCGCCTTTATGATAGCTGGCGTTTTCATCCGTTCGTCCGCCTCAACTCCCAAATCGTCGCACACCAACAACAAGTCCAACCTCGTCAACCTTCTAAGATCCATGGCAGCTGCCCCGACAGGTGGTTAAAACTGTTTTCCTTAATTAATTTGTGCAAATACACAGTGCATCAAACTCCCGATTCCCAGAACTATCAAAATTGAACACACAACCTTTGAGTCTGGCGAATCATAAGGAAAAAAACCACGCGCTCACTTACGGTTGCAGCACCCTGCCATCCGGTTCATTTGTCCGCTGTTCCCGGTTCCTCCGGACTCCCTGGGTCGAAGGCTCGCTCCTTCTTCGCTACTCCCAGTTTCTTCGGACCTCTTTCGACGAAGGCTCTCTCTTCTTCGCTCTTCCCGGTTCCTTAGGATCTCTCTCGACGAAGGTTTATCCGTAGCGCTGCCACCAGCTGATGCATTCGGAGGCGATCCCACCGCTGCCACCAGATGTAGGGGTTGGAGGACGGACTTCGGGATGAAAACCCAAACTTGGGAGGATTTATTCTACATTCTATACAGGGAGGTGAGAGTCATTTAACAGTCGTACAGACATTACGGGCCGGCAGCAATTCGGACGCTGCGGCCCGCGGCAAGACGTTCGAGAGAGGTGAATCAGGGAATCAGGGACTGTCCCAGAATCTCTGGAAGGCTTCTTATACACCCTTCGTGCACTGTAAGTCACGTCATGTTTGACCAATGGGGGAGTCCGCTCCGATGACGCCACTTTCAGCCAATGGTAGGCGCCCGTGTCGCGGTGTCACACCTGGCGGCTCTCTGCGGTCTTGCCTCGCAGACTGGCAATGCACTTCTAATGAGGAGAAGGGGAGGGCTGCTCATGCTCCATTGTCCGAGGCCCACCTGCTAATCCCGGCGGCGCACGAACTTGTTGGCACGTGAACTTGTTGCCTTAAACTTGTTTGCTCGGCCGCTCCTCTGGAATGTGCTTTCCTGCTTCGGCATTCCTCAATTAGCTGTGCTGCGACTCGAAGTGGTTTGGGGAACTCGAAGTAATCGAAGGAAACATCCCCATATCTAACACCGCCTAGTGGACATCTCCATTCGGTCTGCTACTGAAGTTATGGTTGGCTGGGCTGGGGTACGCGTCAGGAGAAGATAGCCGCCTTCAGCCAATCAGCACTTTCAGCAGCAGACGAAATGGACATGATCACTAAAGGGCAAGATATAGTCCGGCGTAACGCGCGCGCGCGGCCACGCGCGGCGCGGTTAAGCGACGTCGGTGAAAAGCGAGCACTCTACAGTCCGGCGTCCCGGCGTAGCCGGCGTGCTTAGGCGCGCTTGGCGAGCACAACGCCGCTGGCGCGGACATAGAGCGTGTTCTATTTCACGCGGCTGCCGCTAGACCAGAATGCACTGCGCGCTGCAGCGGCAGCGAGCAGAAGGCAGAATGGCGGCCTGCGGTGCGCGTACTGACAGTGCGGCTGTGGTTTTTTGAACATCCGTGTGGGATGACAGCGCGAGTGAGGACGCCTGCTTGAAGCGATTTGCAACCTTCCATGTGTATACGATGTGAAACGCATGGACCACCGCGACACAGAGCGCAAGAACAACGCGTGGGAAGCTATACGAAAGCAGTGCGGTCTCGCCACAGGTAAGCTGCATTTCGCAGCTCCTGTACTAGCTGGTGGTAGTCGCCGAGTTGAGGGCGCTTGTCGAATAGCTTTCGCATGTACTACATACATGGTCCGCTTCCGTTGTTGACGTAGCCGAAGTACTAATAATATGAGTGCGATGTTCTGGCTGTCAGGCACGGCGGCCGCATTTCGATGGGGGCGAAATGCGAAAAACACCCGTGTGCTTAGATTTAGGTACACGTTAAAGAAGCCCAGGTAAGAAAGAAAGTGGTTTTCGCACGTAAAACCTTATGTTTTTTTTTCTGGCTGTCAGGAGAAGTTAACGCCATCCCGCAAAAGTTTTCATTTTAGCGCACAAACAGCGCGCGGAACGAGAAACGCGCGCGCTACCCGAACGACGCGCATGCGCCATGTAAACAGCTGTTCGCCGCGGCGAAGTTGCGCTCCCGGACGCACAGATGGCGCCAGCCTCGAGCTGCGCGCGCACGCCGAACTCTAGAGGAAGCAAATTTCTTGCACCCCTGGCGTCGCTAGCGCAGCGTATCCGACTTCGCCTGCCGCGGCCTGGCGCGCCGAGAACGCCGGACTATATCTTGGCCTTAAGGGGACACTTACAGAATAGCCTCTTGGCTGCAGTACCATTCCTGTTAGTGAGCTTAGACGCTCGTTTCTCACGTATCTGGTGCTGTTCAATTGAAAATATCCAACGATCATGCCAGATAAGTCGTAATCCACTTATCTGAATATTTTATCCCCGAAGAACACCTAATTACATTAAAAGCATTAACTGGCTCCCGCTCTTCTGGCAGGCCTAGTAGCTTAGAAAGACTCGAGCCTATTAGATTTCGCCTCGCGCTGGTGTTCTATTATGAACTAAAGATTGCTGGGGCGCTATAAAGTAAAGTTATTCCAAACTTTTCTATTCCAATTCTGCAATCATCGCTCCGCCATTGACCAACAACTTTTCTTAACCCCCCTCCCCCTTCGCCTGTCTGTTACGCGACGTCACGAAAACAGCGGTAACTCCCCATCTGATATGATGTGAACACACTGATTACGCATGACTGCAAAAAACAAAAGAAAAATAGTTATTTCTCATTCGACGCCTCTTCGCCATTACACCTCGGCTATTCATCAAACGTTTTCGGGCTGCACCCACTTCACCTGCCTGTCACGCGACGTGACAAAACCGCGAAAACTGACCACGTCAAGGTGACGTGTACGCGTTAAAGATGCATTAATATGCCGAACAAAACTAAAATTTTTTCTGAATACCGGTAGGCTGTCCCGTTCCGAAAGGAATAAAAGATGGCTGCCGCCGATCGCTCAGGCACTGACTGTAGAATAATACTTTTTGCGTGGCTATGTAACGTTTTCGAGCACTTTCGGCACGTTTACGACCTCGCTCAGTCAACTTTTCTTTGATGATGATCCTTTTTAGCGGCGTTCTTAACCTTCCGTTATATGCCGTCGCGATTTTCGACGAGCCACCCCAAGCTTAGTAAGGGAAAGCGGACCAATCGCAGATGCCGCACCACCCTGTTCATCCGGTTATCGATTATCAGTGCACTGGCTAGGCCCCATCGAATCCCTCTCCACTTGAGCCGTGGACCTTGCCTCTTATCAGCCAATTAGATAAGACAAGCAGCTCAGTGTAGGCAATGTCATTCGTTTTTAACGCAAACAAAAGTGACCTCCTATAAAGAGGAAAGCATTTGATTGGTTTCTTTAAACAACCCTGCGGGTTTTCGCCTGATGCTTGCGTCGGCGGTTACACTAATTGACGTCAGGAGATTGGAACAAAACATATTGGAATAGTTTTACGTTATAGGGCCCCTGGTCGAACATTCAAGAGAGGCGTAAAATATAGTGCACTCAGAGAGAAAAAGAGGGGAACGGAAATTTAAAAGGCATTGTGGCTAACCAGAACGGAATACCCGGTTCACTATTTCAAGCAGAGAGAGGAAGAACAAGTGATCGAAAGAATGGAAGAAGAGAAAGAGAGACAAGCGAATGAGAACGAGATATACATTGATGCACGAGAGAAAGCGAATTCCATTGTCGTCAGCACAGGCCGATGAAAGTCAAGAAGCTTAGTAGCGAGCTCTCCGCTTTTGCTGCGACGGCTCGGGGATGGGCTGCTCTGAAAGCGACTGGTAGCCAAGATGCTGACGCCCCTATCTGTGCAGTTGAGGGAAGTGGTAGCTGTTCTATGTAGTGTTGTCAGCCATGATGCAGAAAGCAAGCGGTTTGTTTAAGCTATTCCGAGCTGTAGTCGACTAAAACCGTCTGTTTCCCTTCACGAAAGTCCAGGTGAAGTCGAAGTCCGGCGGTCGGAACCGTGCAGTCGGGTGTGTTGACGAAAACTTCGCTTGTACAACATTAGCGGTCGCATGTTAGCGATACACCCTTCGTATGCGGGCCTGGGAAATTTGCCTGCTGCATCACTCCTTCACAGTGGCCGCGTTCCTAGAGAGAGAGAGAGAGGAAATGGGAAAGGCAGGGATGTTAACCAGAGAAAAAGATCCGGTTGGCTACCCTACGCTAGGGAGAGAGGGGAGGGGGAGGTAAAGTGGTAACACAGTAGAGATAAGCAAAGGAAGGAGCGTAGACACACAATCATAATCGGTCACTGTCACCGAATACTGTCATCGCACAGCACAGTGACACTTGCCGCACTATCAACATCTGTTCAGGCTACAGCCGCCTGTCCAATTCTGTCGCCCTCAAAAACCGCAACAGTGCCCTCGTCGCCCTCTGCTGCGATGGCTTATGATGGCGGTATTTCAAAATAAGTTTCTCTGTGAGAGGTCTTTAGTCAAAACGCGCTATCGCGGTTGCGAGTGATTGTCTCTGTAAATTATATCGAGGACTGTCACAAAGAAGGTGTTGAAAAGTCTCCTCGTTACCACAGTCCTCACACGAGGCGTCGTCGGCCCATCCAATTCGGTAAGCGAAAGACTTGGGGAAAGCCACCCCTAGCCACAGTCGACAAAGCAGGGTAGCTTCGCGATGGCAGAGTTCAGCTGGAATACAAAGGCATAGAGAGGAGTCAAGATTGTGGAGTCGGTAGTCGTGAAAACTTCCAGCGTTCCACAAGGAGAACTTAGCAGCTACATTCTTGGTTCAACATAACTGAAGGGCTCACGTAATGTTGCCACCAAGGGTTGCTAGTGCACTTCCTGTCTTGCGTCTGCATTCGTCTCGATTGGTCTAAGCTTTTTTGTAAATTTAGCGCACAACCTTAAGTGAAGTTTTTTCGTCGTGCCCGTGGCCAAAGTGCCATTATGCCAAAGTGGGCTAGAAGACTGAAAAAAAAAGGGAAGGTCTTCTCTCGACAACGTGAGCTCAAATTCGAGCACAAACTCTTGATATGGTCCACGCCATGGGGCACGGCTGCGCTTCTCTGTGCAGCTGCTGTCGAATTGGGGAAGACGCCCATTTTGAGTGCGGTTCCTGGCAAATCACACAAACTGCACCTCGAAGAGATTAAAGATCCCAAGCCATCGACGTTGTCACATATCACCTATCGAATTTGGTGGTGTCGATGATTGAAGGGAAGCTAAAAGCTCCGTTAGATATCCTGAGGGTAGACGTACCGTCAATACGCCTACCCTCAGTGATAGTACTATCAGTGTAATATGCATGTTTCTCGTGAAAGAAGTATGGAGAAAGCTGTTTTGGGGGGCGGGGTATAAAAGTTTACTCATGTCCGAATTCCTGGTTTTGTAAAGTTCTCGTGGACGTTTCAAGAGGGGTCGTTATTAGTTAATACTGCGAGCCTGTGGCACTTGGGGCTAGCGACACTTTTTTGCATATGACTTGGCACACAAAACAGCGCACACGAAAAATGGACGAGAAGCGACAGGGGCAAGCACCGAACTTTCAGCTTAAGCTTTATTATACACTCACGTGGGGAATGTAAGCGCCTGCCAAGCTGTTTTAGCATGAACAAATGCCAGCTCCCACAGATTTATCTGCCTTTATACGTAACGCGTGTCCGAGCCAGCGTGCGTGAAATATTTAAAAGGAAAACAAGGTATTCTACATTGATGAAACCGACTAGACGTTGTAGCAGAGCATCTGAAAAAGTCTCTAGTATATATTGTATGCTTGTTATTTATCATTTTAGTAGTTATTAAATAACTAACTTCTTAATTAACAACTTCCTGGCCTATACATCAATAGGAGGTCCCGTGAGTATATTTGGAAACATCAGTATAAGTTTGCGGCGCTCTATCTTTAGCGTAGCTCTCTTTTCTTATTGCCAGAAAAAGCCCACGAAATATGAAAAAAAGTTTGCTAGACCTAATATCATCCCAGCAAAATCACCTCCAACCCACAAACAGAACGTGATTCGAACATTAAATTATAGCGACCAAAGTTTAGATAGAAATGCAACATGAGCAATGCGCACAGCTGAACGTCCTGCACTGCGAATAAAAGTATGCTCATGTCAATCACCTCGAACAACATCTCAGTTTAGGCAGTTTAAATCGTGTCAGCCAAAACCTGGTCCATTGCCCCATTTTGCAGAATGAACAGTCGGACGCAAGGTGTTCCCAACGAATCAAACTTCATAACCAACGCAAAAACGCATGAGCACTGAGTACAATTACAACACAGCGCCCAAAAACCCTTAAAACTCAACTGTTGTCAAAACTGCTCTTCGGCGTTGCTTCTGCAAAAATCTCCACAAACTATACCATGCGCAAAGCATGCTGTCCTCCAACTTGACCGTCCATAATTATCAGTGCATATTCACCGAAGTCCGCGATGTCCTTCGTGGCACGTTCACTCACCAGTTGCACGAGGTACTGGGATGCGACATAGAGCAGTCCGCCAAGGCCTTCTCGTTGTTGTCGAGACGCAGAACTGACCCGTCCAATCTTCTTGCGTGCCAAAGCCCGTCTGCCTTTGCGCCGCTCGTGCTGCTACGCTGTTGTTGTTGCCTTAAAACATCGCCCGTAGCCACGAGGGGCATTGGCTACACACGGGTTGGATTCTTTTCACGTATTCTCCGTCTGTAGATGTAGATACTTGTGATCTACTGGCACGTACCCACTCTGGGCGATTGGTTAAGAATCGGGTAGGTTATAGTAACGTGTAAAATAAGTAAAAACTTTATTATAGGTAAGCTGTAATCGAAATATAGAAATCGTAGAGCCTGCGTGATTTTAGGAAACTGCAAATTATATCATGGCTGCTACTAAGTAAAAAGGATTCAAGTTCAATTTTGGTGAAAGAGGAGGAGGCTCAAAAATGTTGTATTCGGAGCTTAAATCTCATTAATCCTAAAAGAAAACTTTCGATCGCAGCGCTCACCTTCCCGTCGCTATGCCCAAGTGCAGAGGCACCCAAAGAAAGCCTATTTTTAACAGTTAAATCTAATCCAAGAAGGCGGAGTGGTGTTTCTAGGGTTCGTTTTCTTAAGCCAAGACGCCGCGCCTTTCCTCTTCGTTTTCAGAGTGATCATTTCTATTGTCTGTCATTCTTAATTCTGACACGTAGGCACTTGTGTTTCTTTTTTTAGGACAACCTATGTGCATAATGCACAAAACTTAAGTATACCACTAGTTTAAGGAATAAAGACTAGACTTGTGCACCATCATTTCCTTTTACTTCGTCCAAAAAAATTAAAGAAATGAAAAGAAAACATAAGCTCTTTCAGAGTAGTCTTGACATCGAGTCGCACCAAACTAATTTTATTAGTGAAAAGGCGACACTTGAGAAAATGAAGCTAGTCGTTCGCTGCAAAACAAGAACTCCCGTGTCCAACTTCTGCTACCTACTTTATTTTTCAGGTAACAACAAATTGGTTCTCGGGACCGAGTCTGGAATATTTCTCATCGAGGAAGGACTCACGCATAGGATGATATTCGACAAAACTGTACTGGTGAAGCAAGTCAGCGTGGTGGAAGCTCACGGCATACTTCTATTCAGGACAGACAGAGGTAAGTGAGACAGAGACAAGGATAAATGCAAGGCGGGGAGGTCAACCATAGTTGAGAGGCCGGTCGGTTAGCGCGTCGCAGCGCTTCCGTGGATTTGAAGTTTTAATGCGTAAGCATTGCGGCGCTACTTCCCTAGGAAATCTCTCCGCCTGTAACGCGTGACACGATGCCCTCCATAGGTATACATGAATTGAATTCTTTGGCTCCACGTGCCAAAGCCACGATTTCATTATAAGGCGCGTCGTATTGAGGATTCCGAATTTATTTTGACCACCAGGGGATCTTTAACGTGCCCCCAATACACGGGACATGAGTGTTGTTCCATTTGGCCCCCATCGAAATCTGGCCACGCGGTGCAGCGGTGCAGTGTGCAGCGGTGGCGTAGAGATAGAGCATCCGCCTCGCGTGCAAGAGGACCGTGGTTCGAATACCAGTGCTGCACAATTTTCTTCCGGATTAAAAAAAAAACCTCGTGTTGATAAAATTGCATAAACATGCCTGGAGTGCGGCCTGATACCGGTGACCACAACCGCTAACGCACTCCCTCACCAGAGCAGGATTGGTCACCCTGGTGCAGTACTTGGCCACAACCTCCTATATGAATACAACAATCAAACCCCGGCCCTCAATCCCCAGCAGCTGCAGATCAACTGCTGGGGATTGAACCCTACAGCTAGAATAGAACTGGCAGAACTTTCGAAGTTACTCAACAAGCGTAAGGCAGCTGACATAAGGAAGTATAATATGGATAGAATTGAACATGCTCTCAGGAACAGAGGAAGCCTAAAAGCAGTGAAGAAATTAGGAATTGGCAAGAATCAGACGTATGCGTTAAGAGACAAAGCCGGCAATATCATTACTATTATGGATGAGATAGTTCAAGTGGCTGAGGAGTTCTATAGAGATTTACACAGTATCAGTGGCTCCCACGACGATAGTGGAAGAGAGAATAGTCTAGAGGAACTTGAAATGCCACAAGTAACGCCGGAAGAATTAAAGAAAGCCTTGGGAGCTGTGCAAAGGGGGAAGGCAGCTGGGGAGCATCAGGTAACAGCAGATTTGTTGAAGGATGGTGGGCAGATTGTTCTAGGAAAACTGGCCACCCTGTATACGCAGTACCTCATGACCTCGAGCATACCGGTAGGAGGGTATACAGCGTGTTTCTACAAAAATCAAGTAATATTTTAAAATAAGCGTTGCAATGAATGGACGGTCACATTGGAGGCATGCCGTCAGTGACGGCGACCACGCGGTGATGCGTGATGCGGGATAATGGGTCGCTAAGTAACCAATATCCATAAATTAAGTTTCAAACTTTTAGTTTCAGCGGGCTCATCGTAATTGGAAAATTGCGGTGAGCTCTCCATACATGCCTGCTCAGCTGTAGCACCTGGAAAAATGCGATTTCCCGAGCTACTGTGGCACCACGAATTTCCGCTACGGTAGCGCGCCGATCCGAAACTGGGGCGTTGCGACGAACGCAGCGCCGCGCCTCTCGAGGCTACGTTTTGTTTACACGTCAACTATAGCAGCGGGCAGCCAGGGCGGTGCGGGTCAATGCGCATCGCTGTGTGTGTGTGTGTGTATATATATATATATATATAATTTGCCTGTTCGTGGACAAAAACTCAAACAATCACAGCGGGAGTCGCTCGCCTCCCGCTGTGATGGCGCTCGCCTCTATGCATCCGCAGCAGCGGCGCCGCCGGCTGTGCGGGTGAGAGACAAGAAAAAAAAAAACAGTATAGACACTTTCGCGCATAGCTTTCGCCGCAAGCCTTTCGCGGTGAAGATTACTGTTGCATAAGCTGCTGTTGCCCGGAAGCGGCAACTGTAGCATACGAAGCAGGGAGTGACGTAACTACACTTTCGTATGTAAAAGGCCAACATGCCTAGCAACTTATTTCATTTGTGTTCTGATAGTGCTATGAACAGGCCACGCTTAGTTAGCACTACCGAAGAGCAGCGTGAGCACGATGAGCGGCGACGTGAACAGCAACGTCAATATCCACAACGGCGTCGCGTGCTCAGGCTAAATAGGACGTAGAGGTTCCTGTCTAAAGCAAGCCACGCACATTTAGGACGCCCGAAGAGCAGCCCGAATACGACAAGTGATGAAAGGAACATCAACGTTAGTATGCACAATGGCGTCGTGCTCAGGCTCGGCAGGACCCAATTGAAGGCTACGTCACACGGGTCTATCGGATCAGGCGATACCACAGCTTCGCTGGCCAGCCACCCTTAAAGCGTACATTAGAGCGCGTTCTATTTTTCTTGTTTATTTTGATATGAAATTAGGCAGCTGGAAACGAAGTTTGTGAGAGTCTGCATTACTTAAAACATTAGTGTTCATGAAGACACGACACAGCGTCAAGCATCCTGCTTGATTTCATTAGACGTGTTTGTGCGTTAATAGAAGGCTTTACGGGTGCCTTACGGCAAGTTTTCCATGGTTTCGTAGCTGGGTGAAGATTGCCTACAAAAGAACAGTGAAAATTAATCAGCTTTTGCGAGGTTGGAGCTTGAGCTGGCTCATAATGCTCGATCCCAAACTATCAGGGGATATCCATAACATTGTGCGACTTCGTAACCTTTCGTTACTAAAAAAAAAAACAAAAACAAAAAAAAGGTGGAAGGGTAAGCGAGCAGTGCGCTTAGAAGTTCGCAAATTACTTGTGCACGCGTGATCTATATTGCGCTATTCGTTAAAGAAAACAAAAAAAGCTCCCGTCTCTTATCTATAGCTGCTAAGCAGAAGCAAATGTAAAGATTTTTCTCCTCCCTCGTTGCTGAAGCGCTTTTCTCTTTCTCTTTTCTTTCTTTGCAGGAAGAGACAGCAGAGTACACGTATTTAGACTCACTGACTTTGAGGGCGACTCGGCCAATTCTCTAGTGCGCACGCGGGCCGACCTCCGGGACCACAAGCTGGAGCGAACCAAAGGTGAGCGAAGCCTTCCGGCGCCGTTATAGAAGCTCGTGTGTCCGAGGTCGGCTTTGCGTATTGTCTACCTTTAGTGCTGCCTGAAATCTTATCCACGAAATTCATTACCGGGATGCAAGGCCTTGCCGCTAAGTATTTTTTATCACTATTGCCAAGACATATAAAAACATTCAGGTTGATAACGCATTTTTTCCCCTCTAAATGATTACTTACCGATGTTGCTTTTAACCCCCAAGATAGAAGACAACAGGCTACTTGTTCTATCTTTCAACTCGTGTCCCCTCCCCCCTCCCCCCCCCAAAAAAACAACATTTCGCGCTCTTAAACGAAATTATTCAGAACTATTGTGCTATTCTGCAATTGGTTTTACTGTGAAAGGCTTTACTGTGTTACTACTTTACTGTTTTACTGTGAAAATCACATTAACACAGTAGTATCATCTTTTTCTGAGCTAGCGCGAACAGTCGCTTAGTTAGCGCGTTTAATGAATGGCCCATAGAGTGTTTGTAGGCGGTCATGTCGCACTGTTGTCCTGTAAGAGAGTTATTGCAGACTAGCATGCCCTAGACGAGGCGGGGCATGTTGTGCGCACGTGCACGATGTGCGCTGTCGCCATGCCGCCCGTTTCACTACCCATGCCAGGTTATCGGTCTGCTATTACCTGAGCAAGGGTCAGCTGCTAACCCTGTAAATTACAGTCAATTAGTAGGACCACGTTTCTTTCGCTTTATCCCAAGATCCAGCAAAAAAACAAAAAAGCGCGTGTCTGGCGGGGCCGCAGGGTGCCACCTGTACGCGCTGAGCCGTCCGGGAGGCTCGCACCTGCGCATGGCGGCGGCCGTGGGACGGCGGCTGCTGGTGCTGCAGTGGCGCCACTCGGCCGCCTGGACCACGTGGTGCGCCGCGTCGGACACCGACACCGTGGACGGGTTCCAGCTGGTGCGCGAGCTGCTCGTTCCCGAGGCGCCCGCGCTGCTCACGCTCGTCGACAGCCCCGACAACCACATCTGCGTCGGCTACCGCCACCAGTTCGACCTCGTCAGCGAGAAGACGGGCGACGCCACCCGGCTGCACACCGTGGACGCCGCCAAGGCGCACCTTGTCGCAGCGCTCGACATCTACGAGGACGACGAGGCCGAGCTGCTGCTCTGCTACAACCGTGCGTACACACTTGTCTCGCGTCGCGCGAGCCCCCGCTGAACGGGGCGTGTCGAGTTTATTAGGATCGCCTCGCGCGCGACATTGTTGAGTTGCTTTTACGGGGTGGGCGGTAACCGAAAAACCTCCGTTGGGCTGTGGGTGAACAAAAATTCAACGGTCGATTATTTGTCTAATGAACTCGCAATAAGTAATACAGACAGCTGCTTTAAGGAGGGCTGAAAGTTAGGCTAGTCAGTATGGTCCATCTCTGGTGCTGGCGCAGCAGAGACGCGGGGCTGTTGTTTATTCGCCAGCCTCCTTCCACCCACCAATACGAACCAACTCGCCCAGCAAACAACGTTACTGCATTTATAGAGCTCTGCAGTGTATCCACTAATCTAGAAGTTGAGGGATGCCAATTTATGGCCGGTTTATCTTTCTTCACACCTTCGTCGTTTTCTAGCTAAACTGTGCGCGACAGCTGTCGAGCGATTTCCACCGCGCGCATTCACCTTTTCGCTAAATGTCTCCACTTGTCTCCAAATGTATCCAAGTGTTGGCTGTTGTTATTGTCCAGTTATAATGTTATCTTCATTGTCATAATGTGTGTACTGAGGAACATCGGCGTGTCTATTATCATGAAAAACCCAGAAAACATGCAACTGTGGGAGAATTTCTTAGTTGTGAAAATACCAGAGGAAAAAAAAAACAGAACTTCCACCCCAGTGTCTAACCTTCTTCCTCCCTTAGACTTGATGACGATGATAATGACTCTAACAACGTTCTTTTTTCTTCTTTTGCTTTAATTTTTCAGATACAACACACTTCCAGAAGTTGAATGACGAGAATACGACGGAATTCGACTTCCAGTGGAACGCTGTGCCTGACAACATTGGTACGACATAGATCGACCATTTTAAAGAATTATGTCTCATGCTATATATATTAATTCAATTTCATTTATTATTTTGCACGTGCACACTCGCGTTCTGGATGCATACGCTAAGAATAACTGATTCTGTAGCGAAATGGTGTCCCTTCCCTACTTCTTTTTTTTCCCACAGTGTGTGTGTTTCCTTACATCATGGCCTTCACGTATGAGAGTATTGAGATTCGGCTCATCATCAACGGAAATCTCGTGCACAACATGACCATGCCCAAGCTGAAGCTCATCACTTCCAAGGTGAGCATATGTGCAGAATTTTGCATTGTTGTAAATGTTAACCAGTAACGAGAAAGACAGGGACGTTAATGAGACCACGATCCGTTTGGATACTCTGTACTGCGATAGGGCACACAAGGGTCGCTGTAACGTAAAGCTATTCCAATCTATTTCTATTCTATTCCTAACCCTCCACGATTGGTCGAACATTTTTCAGGTCACCCCCACATCGCCTGTCTGTCACGCGAGGTCACGAAAACCGCATCTCCCAATCTGATATGACGTGCACGCCTTAATTATGCGTGATTAGACCGAACAAAAGCAAATCAATATTTCCGATTCTGCGCGCTTTTTTTAGTATTATTCCTTCACTATTGGTCAAAAATTTTCCGGCTGTACCCATTTTGCCTGTCTGTCAGGGGCGACGTCACAAAAGTACGAAAACTCACCATGTCAAAGTGACGTCTACGCACTTCATATGAATTAATATGCCGAACTAAACTGCATTATTTTTGGAATAGCCGGTGAATTCCCCGTTCCAGGAACAATGGGATAAAGGTTCGATGTTCACCAATTGCTCTGGCACTGGCTACTCGGAGCTGCTAGGGAGAATGGATTTCTCTGCGTATAATAAAAATGTTGCGTGGCAGTATGACTTTTTCGAGCCCTTTCGGCACGTATACAACATCGCTAGGCCAATGCTAGGCCAATTCTTCTTCGCTGAGGATCCATTTTAGTGGGATTTTCAACCTTCCCTTGAACACCGACGCAAGTTAAGGGGCAGAGGACTAATCGCACACGTCGTAACCACCCTCCTCATCGGGTTATCTAGTTTATTTGCGCTAGGCCAGACCCACCGAAACCCTCTCCACTTCTGCGTGCTTGTTGCGTCTGGTCAGCCAATTAGGTCCAGGCCAAAAGCAAACAAAAGTTACCTCCTATAAACGAGGGGTGCCTTTGACTGGGGTGTTAAAACAACACCGCGGGTCCTCTCCCCATGCTTTCGTCGATGGTTACATGACGTCAGGAGCTCGGAACCAAATCAGAATGGAATAGTTTTGCGGTATGCGGCCCTAAGATTCAAAAGTAAAATATGAAATAAAAAGCCCCGTCGCAAATGTATGTCAATGTGGGCAACTGATACATCGGAGACAGCGAAGCGGTATAAACGACTTGTCACACTCTTCGCAACTGTACTGAGTGTCTGTCTGTATGTTGGCGGTATGATGATTCACATGCCGCTTTAGCGGCCGCAGACCAAGGCATAATGACACGTTGTTACTGCGAATTCGTTCTGTAGTAAAATATTCATTTGCGTGTTATTCATGAAGTTCATATTCAAAATTGGGTGGCGCATACGCGGAGCGTGCCCTGTGGCGCGGACTCCTTCCGTCTCGGACAACCGTGGCACTGTCAGAGCGCCGAGCACGCAGTGCGAAGCAGCAGCCGGGATGTTCCAAACGCCCGAGGGATACGGGCCAACCACTGGCGACAACAAAGTGACGCTTCGGCATTAAAGCCTCTGTATCGGCCACTATGATCCCGTTTGCACGGAAGTTTAGGTGGCCGACGAAGCAAACTGCGTCGTCCTCCTTAGTATTTACGCAGTCATAGTTTGAGACATAGCAGAGGCAAGATTCGCCAGTAAAACAAAACAAAAACACTTTTCTCTTTGGGAAGTTCTTGGGGCGGTCAAATACGATAAGTAAGCTATCGTGGCACCGACGGTTTGACCAGGTGACTGCTAGTTTTTCAGCCGTCGATGAGGTAACGCTCAAGTTATGATAACCAAAGAGTGAACCCAGATAAGCCAATGAAGCTGGAGACGTGCCGAGGATTGAATTTGATGTCTTGATACCATTAGCTCATTCATCTGAAGGCGTCGCCTGTGCTCGCAGAGATCCCAAACTTTGCCAAACTCGGCGCTTTCTGCATAGCGCCCCGGGCTGGCATTCACGAAAAAGCTCTTACGCTAGAATTGTTCGTAACAGTAAAAACCAGCCAATCCGTTAAGTGCTTAGCAATTTTTATCTTTAGGGCGGTTTAAGAAAGAACTTTTTTCATTTATTCTTTACTCTTAAACGTTGTGTAACTAATTTACATTGCTATATTTTCTTGTTGCTTTTTTGTACTTTTGCATTATTCACTGTGTTTATAGTTTATAGCGTATATTACTCATGTATACTCGCTGTCATTGCATTGTTACAACTGATTACGTAACGCTGTTTTGTTGCTATTTTTGTATTTATTTCCACTTAATTTCTGACAGGAGTTCCCCTTTAAGCCGTGTGCTATGAGACCTCCTTCTGAATGAGTATTTGTACTCAATGCTTGTATTTGATTACGAATAAGTAAATATGTCTCTCACAATGAAAGCAGCCAGCCAATGACAAAGATTATTTACGAACGAAGAGCTCTGTAAATTCGGCCCCGATTCTTTGCAAGCAAGAAGCATCAAGCTAATACATTCAAGGGATCCCAACCAGAAATTTCCAGCACCGTGCACAGTAGATCTGTCGAAAAGGCCTTTCAGGCGCGTTCCGGTTTAGTCCGACGGTGGCTGTATACATAGGTGTGGCATGTCTTAACTCATTCGCTCTTTTCGAGGGCACAACCCTGTGTGCTAATCAGCGCAACAGACACAAGTAGTCTGTTTTTTTGGAAAAGCACTGCCGCAATCCTAATTTTCATTATGGCAACTGCTAGTGGTTTGTCTAGGTTTGACGCTGAATATGAATATATTGTGAAGACGCATTCTAATTCCTAGATGGAGGGAGGTTGACTCCACGCAATTTTGTGGTGACCTTGCGCCTGCGACTGGTGGCAAGGTGATTCCCAGTGGGTGTAGTTATTTCTCGCTAACCTACACTGTCATTGAATTGCTGTTTCCAGAGTGACATCTTTTTCGTGAGCACCGCGCCGGAGTTCTTTCAAGTTCGGAAAGAGCGCATTAAGGAAGACCGCATGGAACGTGATTCCAGCGTGTCGCCTCCATCATCGCCGCATTGCGAGTGTGCGTATTGCCTTCCTTACCATCTTATCGTTTTGCTTGCTGTAGCACTATTAGCTACTTAGGGGTAGCTTTATAAAATGTGCTTAGATGCAGATCAACCCGGAGTGAAGAAAGCGGCTAATGCTTCTGCGGAAACTTTCGTTTCTCTCATCTTCATTCCCTGAGCATGACTATATCGCAGTCATTTAATCTCGTACATTATGTAGTCATTTTTATATTCTGGTGAGATGCTCAAATTGAGGGTGGTCGGTATACCTGTAGATTTCTGGACAGAAGTCCGGCTTCCAAATGCCAGTAGAGGTCACTTCTTCAGGGCTATGTCTAAACCATGAGTGAGAGCTAACTGTCACAAAGAAGAAAAGACCAAAGAGCTCAGATGTTGAGAGATGTCACATCTGCATATTTTTCCCTGAGCTCCCACCCTACACATTCCCTGCGTCGAGATGTGGTCCCGAAGGTGGACTCAAAATATATGACTCTTAGAAGAGGGGTGCGAAATTGAGACACATTCACACAGGACAGACATAGCTTCTATAATAGGTATATTTCACTAATTAGCCTAACAAGAAATAGTCATGTAAGACTATGTACGCTTGCTCAATAGAAGTGTAGCGTGGAGGCCCATGTCCTCCTCGTGAAATTGCGCGGGGTGCAAGCACAACATAACTTTCGGCCTACTCTAAGAAATGTGTCTAATCATGAACGTAGTCGGCTTCCAAAGCCTTTGCAAAACAATGCAAGAAAAAAAAATGGCTGTGGCTTAGCTAAGGTTAAGCCCAGGATGCGAAGCATACTAGCCTTTATTTTAGTTGTTGAACCACTGTTTAGCCTGGTGAACTGCTGTTGCTTGGCTATATTTGGTTCGGCTAGACGAAGAAACAACTCATGCGTTACTCTGCTTCGTCTTCAAGAGTGGAACGCGACAGCGTTCCCGTCGACCCGCCAAGGGGTGTAAGACAATAGGCTACGGCGCAGCGACTACGCGCCCGGCATTGGACGCGGTGAGTGTCGAGCAACGCAGCGTTCGGCGCGGCAACGAAATGTGCGCCTGAGCAAGCGACGCACGCCTGAGCCTTAGAAACAGCTCGTTTCTAAGGCAACACCGCATTCACTAGAGGCGCTTTTGTGCCGCTTTGAAGCATCCTACTCGTGGCTCAGTGGTAGCGTCTCCGTCTCACACTCCGGAGACCCTGGTTCGATTCCCACCCAGCCCATCTTGCAAGAGTTGAGCCCGGCTTGCAGCTGTTGTGACGTCAGTGTCCTAGCGGGAGGAGCGGGAGTTAGGCCGCAGTACCATCTGTGCGACCGCAGGCGAGCGCACGAGCTGAGACCCGGCTATGTAGCTACGCGGCCGCAAGCGAGCGCACGAGTTGAGCCTCCGCTTTTGCAGCTGTTATGACGTCATATGGTAGCTACGCGGCCGCGCGCGGCGCAGCAAGGAAGAGCGTGGTTGTGCGGCTAGTATGCTTCGCATAAAAAACGAAGACCACTGCATGCGTTAACCTCACGTGGCGTAGATTAGCATTGGCTGTACCAGAACTTCCCGACTCAGGACCAGCTGTCCAGCGCACCTTGTGTTGACCTGCGTGCTGTTCATTCCGTTACAGCGACGGGTAGCACGGGCTCCAACGACGGAGCAAAGCCGCTGCGAGTGTACCGCATTTCATTCAGTTGCCTCACTGGCAACTCACCCTGCGAGAGGCGGGTGCCGACACCGTCGTTGCCGTCACCACAGCCCCTGCTTGCCACGCCGTCCTTTGGGTCGTCTTACCTGTCGCCCGATTTCCAGGTCAGTCTACGCGCGATGGTAAATCGAGTGGCCTATTGTGCACATGAAACCTGGTGTGTTCTGAAAACTCGCTCTTAGGCAATGCCCTAAGGCTTAGAGATCCGTTAAAAAAGCAAAGAAGGGGTCTAAATACAGCCCTACATTGCACCGCGTTTGTCAGCAGAGGATGTAAAACAATGTAAAAAAGTGGGATCTAAGAAGAAACAATCAATCGTTTGTCTAAAACTGAGTGCGTGGATCAGCTATCTCTGACCACCCGGCTCATCTAGAATGTAGGCACACACGGCGTTTTCTTTTTTTTTTTTCTGAACCACTAGTCAGAGCACCCTATTCACCCATCGAAATGAGAACTCTTGATCCACAAGAGAACGCAACATTTCTCAGTTTTTCCTATTGGTCGCATTTCCTCATGAACTGATACCAATAAACAGAGTCTTTTCTAAATAATTCCATTATATGTCGCCTATAGTTGTAAGATTATTAAGTCGAGTCCACACTTGGCTATGTATCCTACTCATAATGCACCAGGTTTTCCGTCAGCAAAAAATTTCTCTGAAGAAAAAAAAACACAGGAAACACGATTTTTTTTTGCGTTATCTTATTTACTGCTGAAAAAGGTAGTTCATTATGCGGTAAACCAAGAAGCAGGTTGTGCAGTCTTAGATACATATTCAGTCCCCACATCCGTTAAATTATCTACCACATTCGCTAATTACCTGTGAGTTACCCACCACCCAAACAGCTGGAAGAGCCGTCAACGTTCGAGCGTGGGAAGGAAATGATGGAGATACCACGCCACTCCATGTTCGCTTACTGTGGCATAAAATCATCAAATTTAAGTAAAAAAATATAACGTGTAGCGTTATGACCAGATTTAAGATATAAATTATTTATTATTGTAAAGTGATTATTCATCATCATCATTGGGCTATTATTTAATGTCCACTGAAGACCTCTCCCATCAATGTCCAGTTACCCCGGTCTTGCGCCACTTGAACCCATATTATGCCTGCAAATTTTCTCATTTCATCTCCCCAGCTAGCTCTCTGCCGTACTCGACTGCGCGTCCGTTCCCATGGTACCCACCCTGTAACTCCAATAGGATAATTGTGAGACACACACTTAAGCCGGTGTTTGTAACCAGACTGCGTTCGTTCGGAATTGACTACAACCACAAAAAAAAAAAAGAACTTGGAAAGGAAAGATGATATCATCACTACGCCTTCGTAGCAACTGATAGTGTGCACTATTTTGTTAGAAATAACGTGGCAAAATGAAAACAACTCTACTACTTTTGCTTTATCGCAGCAAGAAATTCAGTGCTCAGTAATTTGGAACGGTAGTGCACAGAATTAAACTGTCTGAGACGCTGTGCCATTGGGCACCGCTCCTCGGCGACTTACAGATGACAGCCGACTTTGTACGCCCCGTGTCGTTGCAGGAAGGGTCGCGACTGCGGCCGGACGTGCGTCCGAGCCGGAGCGCGACCGCGTCGCCCGTACCCCAAATGCCGCTCCTGCTGCCCGGATACCGATCGGTGTCGCCCAGGCGCCCGGGACTCCACAAGGACCACACGCACTCCGCGAGCTCGGACTCGGGCCTGGGCAAGAGCGTCAGCTCTAGCCCTCCCCCCAGTCCGCACAACCACGACTAGCGCCATGTCTCCTTGGGCTGCGCCACACATCCCTGCGTTCGAGACTCCTTGATCGCCGGGGCCCGGGCGACAGACACGTCGGCGAAGCCGCCTATTCGTCCTTCCCTTCGGCGAGACACTCGACGTTTTCCGTTGACCTTACGCGCTTAACAAGACGCGCGATCACTTGTACTCGACGCGGAGCGCCGAGAGGGGCCTGCTTCGACTGCTCCCCAACACGCCTCGTTTGCACTCGAAGGCATTGGAAAAAGCTTACTAGTACATTGTTGGCCTCGTTTCACTTCGCTGATATATTGTGTAAGATCCCGTTCTTGTTTTCGTGTGTGAAACCTGACGTTGTCTTCAATGTGCGGCACATGCGCACTCTAATATATATATATATATATATATATATATATATATATATATATATATATATATATATATATATATATATAATTGTTCTTCTTCAACATCTGTCAAACTGTAAGCAAACACAGTAGATGTCCGGTCACATGCTTTCATCGCTCAAACAAAAGTCGTAGTGGTGCCGTCCTTTCCTACGTTCGCCCTCTTGAAATATGTCATGGTATTTCTTTCACATCCGCATGCTCGCATACGAGTCGCTGTCTGTACTTTCAACTTTCGGTGACGTTCTGCGTACGTCACGCTGTGGCCTGTCAAGACGTCAAGGATTGCATAGGTTTTGTTGTTGTGGTTATTGTTCAATTCTGCCTTAAGCATCTGGCGGCAGCTGCTCGAATGGCTGGTACACGAGCAGCCGCACCGGTTTGGGGAGCAGTTCACGTGAGTGCTCTTGGCGCTTCGCTGGTTGGACGTCCGTGAGAGGCGTCCGGCAAAGCAGCGTTTCGAACTGCTTTCCTGTTCGAAACTGTTTGTTTGTCTCGTGCTTATAACCCACGTAAGTACGTATACTCAGTGCAGACGGTGTAGTAAGTCTCCTACGAAATTAGCTGCAGAATTAATTCTTCACACATTTGTTGGTTCCAGACGGAACGCTTAAGATGGCCTCCAAAAATGTGACCGTGGGAGACTGATGTTCCAGAAACCCAAAATGTTTCTAAAGGAAAAAAAAGAATGAAGGGAGCTTGGGTTTGAACCGATGGCCGCATTTTCTGGCAGAACTACAGACACAAATGGTTGCGTCATGCTTAATAAGAACTTGTCGAAATATGACAGAAAAGAAAAATAATAACGAAATGTCCTCTAATATTGCCAATTCCTTAGCCAGACTACGTCTGCTATATGAAAAAAATATGCGTTACTCTTGTGGACATCCAAGTTGTACTGATGAAAATGACATAAACATCTGTTTTCGCTTCTTATGCTTGCACGTAACTTCCCTGAGACTAAAGACGAGTAACTTGTGCTGCATTGCTCGCTACATATCCACAGAATGGATCTGAAGGAGCAACAGAGAGTGGGCGAGCAAGTTGAATTTAATGGTCAACTCAGGCGATCGTTCGTTTTCCACTGAAAGCAGCACTTTAACCGTTTACCAAGGGATGCAGGAGCTGTGATGGGTGTCGTATCCCCCCACCTTCTTCTTACCTTATTTGTTGAATATGTACCAGCGTACACAGGATCTTCCCTTGCTTGTGATCCGCTGTTGTTTTGTGACGTGCGCTTACACCGTTATTTTCCTGCGTGCCGGCGCTGTCGCTGTTTTCCGCGCCAATGTTGCTGCTAGCTACGTTTGTTGCTCGATGTTAGAAGAAATAACGGGAATTTGTTGGATTTCTGCTAGTCTGACTAACCTGTCATTGTGCCACGTCGCGTAACACACTTTTTCTTTTTCTTTTTTTTTTATTCCGCTGGCAGTCAATTTAAGTGTATCATTTCTTTCAAGAAACTCACTTCCACCTAACCACTGTGTTTTTTCGCAGTGTTATTGCGGGAGTGGTACTCTAACCGCTTAAACAGAGGTACCGCGGGAGTATACACTGCCTTGTATGTATTGTATAAGGTTGAATGGATCTGCTTAGAGTTTACATTTATTCTTAAGATCCAGACCTGAAAGTGTGCTTCCCATTCCTTTTCTTCCCCTCAATTTTCTTTTTCATACTGCCTGTCGTTTTCTCTCGTGAGGAGTAAGGGGAGCGAATTATTGCTGTGTGACAGCAAAGAAGGAAAAAAAAAATGTGGGAAAGTCGGGCGACATCGCGGTGTATTTTTGGCTTGTTCTTCTGCAACATTCAAGTCTTGCTCATCCCCAAAGCGCTATGAGGTGTCCGTGTAACTAGCTTCACTCTAGGGCTGCCCAGTGAAGTGGCGGCACAAGACGCCAAGTATATCGGGCTTCGTTTCATTATCGCGTTGGGGGCCCCATGCTGTCGAGGGGGCAATGCAAGTGGCCGACCGGGCAATAGCGGCACGCAACATGGCATTCTTGTCGTCTGTGCTACACGCCTGTGTGCGACGAAACCAAAGACAAAAAAAAAACAAGTACACAACACCTGCTCATACCCGTCATGTGAGTTCATCCAGTATATAAGCCTTACCTTTTCCATAACATACGTCATAACCCATCAGCAATTAGCCCAAGACGCTAAAGAAACCTCTCCGGGTGTGTGATGCGTGACACGACTGCCTTTCCTTCTGGCTTGATGCCACTCGTTGTATCGACCAACAGTTTGTCACGTCATTTCTTTCATGCTCTAAGAAACTGTAAAGCTGTATATACACCGAGGGCGTTATGGCTGTAGATTAGAATATTAAGCTGTCCTTGTTGTTTTTAGAGCATCACAAAACACGCCAGCAATCGTTCACGAGTGGCCAGGCGTTGAATTGTTGAAGCTTGAACTTCGCGTGACACGCATCTGCTTGTAAACTCAAACAAAAAAAGAAATTAAAACAAGTTATGTCTCGAAACAGCTCTGCCAACCGATGAGAGGTGGGTGATTACGAGCTCATTTGCGGGCATTAGAGAGGCCGATGTTATAGTTTTGGCGCTTAACGACGGGTCTTGTTCGTCTTTCGTTGCCTGTGTGATATAAACGAATGTTTGAGCCACTGTGACAAGGGTGGGTGTTAACGTGAACTCTATAACCGTAGCTCTAACTGCAGTTTGAAAACACGAAAAAGCGCATACTTAGAGCTAACGCATCTATATCTACCGTTTTGATCTTCAATCGCGTGAGTTTGCTCCTCAATAGGGAACGCTTGCTAGCCTCGCAGTGAGTGCAACAGCGCAAGACTCACTTTAACCTATACAAGCACCCACGGTGGCATCTTCAGTCGAAAATTTTATGCCAAGACATCTTTTCCTCTCGTTTATAGCTTCCCGCCTAACGGGTTAAAATTTATGCACCCAGGGAGCTAAATCCCTACCGTTTCAGCCATTGCACACATTGCAAAGTTTTCAAGCTGCTGTCCCTGTTCTGATTTCACGTCGCTATTTGCCTGTGAGTGTATTCCACGCTAAAATCCTGTTCATGCTCAAGTGTGTAAACTTCGGCATTCGTTACGATCAGGTAGCTTAGAACATTTCTTACGTGCAGCTGTGTGAAACTGCGCGTCTACTGCAGCGCCTCCCCCTCCTCCCAAGAAAGAGACCCACTCCCCGAGAACCTCGAGCGTTTAGTACTCGCACGCTGAAAGACGATTGGAACAACCGACGGCGACGTGTGGGTGAGGTGCTCCGCCACCGTTTGTTCTGGTCTTGCGCTTGACAGAGAAAGGGTAGAGAAGATTAGACGGATTGCAGACGCATCCATTGCATCGTACAGCTGGCCCAACCAAGGAACATCGGAAGCATTGCGCAGCTGCTGCAGGAGACGAGGGAGAAGACAAAACACAAATGCGCGCAAAGAGCGCCCGAGCTTAGCGATGCTCCGACGCAATGCGGAGTGCGAGTACAGGGCTCGACAAAACTTGTGGACTTAAGGATGAGTGTACAGTTTGTACAACGTTTTAATATATTTGTAAAACATTGCACACGTTTTTTGTACAGCGAGGACAAACCATCGCCACGGTAGCTTTCGGCTCTTTAGTGATGTAGAGCTCGCGGGCGCGTGCCGTCGGCGCTACTCGCCGCGACGGGGCGGCAGCCTGACGCGGCCCGGACGCCGAGGTGGCGCAGCTCCGTCGTCTTTTATTTTCGTTTCTTTCCCCATGGGTAACGCGGAGAAAAAAAATAACATTGTGCGTACAAAGGAGTGCTTATTTATTTTTGTATGCGCGATGCATGTAAATACACTCTCGATACCGCAAATGGGCGCATATTGCGTTTTCGTTTGGATTCTGGTCAAATTTGGGAAAGGAGAGGGTAAAATGAGGAGGAGCTTTTTAAAGAGTACGATGGACAGTGAAGGTGGTGGGCGAGTATTTCGGCGCAGTGGGGAAAAAAATGAAGCAAGTATTTCTTAGTTGTTGATGTTACTTTCTTTTCTCCCAACACCTTGTTCTTGTTGTTTCCAGTGTTCACGTTTCTGTTGCTGTCTCGAATGTGAGGTACAAGCCTTGAGAGTACAATTTTTTCGATTTATTAACTCCATCACCATCGCCCCGCAACACGTCGTTGTTGTTTCCAAGCAGCCTCTCCTCAGTGTAGCCACTAGATGTAACGCGTACACAGGGTGTCTTTTTGGTTGCACGAAAACCTTAATAAGCTTGTGCTTTCCATTCGCACATGTATATCAACGGCAAGCGCTTTCTGTTTTACGTGATCATTCCCTGATAAGGTTACGAGACGTAGTAAGACGTCTGAGTGAACTTGTTTTAAAAGCTAAAGTGCAACCAAAATAAAAGTCTGTATGTATATAGAAGATGTGTGTATATCATATACTCGCCACACTATGGGAGCGTCTATTAGCTCTTGTCTTTCCTCTCCCATGTACGTGCGTCCACGGATCATCTCCAAAACTAAGAAGCATTATTTTGCTGTCATGGATGAAAAACGTTTTGTGCTATATTATAAAAACCTGTGTGTAATATCAGCAATATAAGTGGATTTTCGCGGAACTCTCTGCGTTGTCTCGGGCACTAGTTCATGACTCAGTGATCATTCATCAATGCACCTTGGTGTTTAACTGACTTGTCTTTAGTTCTGCGTGTTCGTGTTTCACGTTCTTCTCTTCAGTCACTGGCAACGTCTAAGAACAGCAACAAAAAAGGGGCATTGTTTCAAGAAAAGCAGATTTACGCCAACTCAAATGAGATAACTCGAGAAAAGAGAACATCGCCGGGTAAAGCCGTAAACAGTCTGTGATTACATCTTTTCTTAATGGTCAAGTTTTCTTATAAGTGAGATGGGTTGACCCGCCCTTACATTTATGTGGTACAGATGTTAAGCAGTCATGGAGGCAAGCTCGGCTATTGAATCACACGTTCGTATCGCTGTGGTGCGGGTAGCTTGCAAGACGTTAAGAGCCCTTTTCTGATTTGCTTTTGTGGTTCACACCACTGAGCCTTTAAGCAAGAACGCATCCATGTATATGCGCTCCGCTTTCATACTGTCACCAGCAGAAAACTTCCGTTCACTCACCGACTGGCGAAGTGAAACGCTGAGAAACGTCCAACGGCATAGTTCCGCTCATACCTTGGAGTTCAACGCTAAAGTACGAAACGAATGCAGTGCTGCTTGGAGGCCAAACAGCTAATCTATGTCCTGAGTGAGAAGTAAAAGCGCTCAATTAAAACACTTTATGGGCGTCCGGCGGAACGTGTCGGGATGCTCACAAGAAGTTCATCTGTGAACCTGGATTGCGAAACAGAAACCGTTGGTGGCACTGCGTCTAACGTGTACCTGCGTCTAGCCCACATACAGTTAGCCAGAGCATATCTCCGTGCATATCTCGGTTACAGATTCAGTCGCTTAGGCAACAGATAAAGCCACGCGTGCTGGGGACGAATTTTGTCATCACACCACGGCACATTGCTTCGGGGTACAGGCTCGCCAACGTCAGTGATCAGCCACACTGTTAATATTCTGATTTAAATGATAATCCAGTGATCATCATGTTTAATGCAGAATTAGGAGTCTCAGAGTACGAGGAAAAACCAGAAAAATTATCATTAGGTGAGCAGAGAACTCTTCGCTATTCATGTGCACGTGAAGTGACTGACACGCAGTGTTACAAGTACACAGGCGTTCCAGTTCAAAATTGATACGAAAGCAAATCCGTGTGGCTTCGAAAATGCTGCAACCTGATTTAGTACTGTGCGGTATCGGAACGCTTGCGCATGTGCGTTTTTCCTATATGCAGAAAAGTAACGGTTCTTGGCCGGTACGTAAGCAAAAAAGGAAAGGAAAAGCTGTTCTTAGAACGGCGTTATGATCACTTTACTCTATATAAGTTTTGCAGCAGTTAATCGTCACTTAATTCAAGGGACGATTATCAAGTAAAAATCTAAATACTATTAAAAACGAAAGTGTATTAACTTCGTTTTAATGTTATCTACATCGCACTGAGTCTTTATGGCAAGGGTAAAACTTTCTAAATATGAAACTTCTCCTTCTACAATAGGAAGCTGATTGCCGCAGTTCAACTCATTTTCCTTTGGGCATTGTTCAAATTACCTGAATGGCATTGGAAACGAAGACAAGAATTAGCCTACGGTAGTGGCAGAAATGTGCGAGTTGCTGCTTCTCGCGGTTTTGCTTCAGATATGACGTTGACCATGTTCACACTATATCGTTCCGAGCATTTGTGTATTATCAAAAATGTGCACCTTCCCCAGCTTTGTCACCTTTGTATGGTATATGTACATATTATCTGTGTTTTCATGATCTTTATGTTCATGTTGATTTGTTAGTGTTTCAAGAATAAATTAATAAAAGCTATGTTTTGCACAATACCTACTGCAGTTTCGCTGGCTCTCGCTTGCCACCCAGATTTCAGCCACGCCTTAACAGCGGGCGTGTCTTTGTCAACAAGTGCTTGTGTTGAACCTGTGTGGCAACACTGTAGAAGCACTGCAGCTCGGCTTCACACTAGTATATACTCGGGGGGGGGGGGGTGCGCCATGATGATGTTATATTTCATTGACGGAGGACTTGGATAGGAGGGCAATAAAGTTAATTCAGCTTTTAGTCTTCGGAATAAGCACTTTGGGAATGGATTGTTAGTACCCGGCAAGCAGGGAAGAAAGTAAGTATCGCTCCTAGCTCCCACGAGAAGGCGCTCACACTCGCTCACAACAATCTAGCGTCGATTTTAGCGGCACCCATGCGGGAGCAACCTTGTTGAAAGGCCCATAAAATTCAAATAAACGGTTAACGCCCTGGCCAATGTTGGTAAGATTGATAGATACACTTTGTGAATATGCAGGCTCCAATCTATCAAAAAGCGCTATTTGAAAGCTCAACTTGTATCTCATCACCACTGCAGTTCTTTCACTTTGGGACCCTCGTATGTATATTTGTGATGTTGTAACTACTTTTTTGGAACCAATAAATCTGAATCTGAATAGGCACTGAGAATGGCTTTACAGATGAAGATGCCGCAAGCTCTTCCGACTTTTCTGTTCAGCTGCCGACAGACAGAAAGTCACACTTGAAGCCAATTCGTAAGTTCATCAGAAATGTAATACTCGAAATGCCCTCTTAGATGTGTGTACTTTTTAACCGTTTTGTAGACGGCACTGGAACGTATGGATGCAATGGTCGATAGACCAGTAGTTTCATGGGTCGATACCGGCATCTAGCAGCTTTATTTGAACTCTTGTTAGCGAAATCATCGTGTCATGACTACCTCAAATGTTTTAGTAGAGTTCATGCTCTGCGACATAAGGACCACATACGTACTTCGTTAAATTATGATTACTGGCATCGACAGGTAACTTCCTCCAGAAGTGGTCGAGTTAAATAGCTAGCCAGGAATGGCCGCACAAAATCGTTTATCCGTGCAACTTTTGCCCCCCCCACTTTTGTGGAGAGCCGACGAGCTGAGCGACATTGATGTGGCAAGCTGCAAGGACCCCGCGGAGTTCTCGCACGAGATTGCGTTTATCAGCACAAGATTATTCGTAGCTCTGCTAGATCAGTGGTGCAGAAGTTTGACCATAACAGGCTCTAGTTCATTTTTTTGTGCCTGACTGGCCGGGAGTATAGTAGCAATTCGTGCGCATTTACGTTCTGTTAAAACTACGCAGATAGTTGGTGAACCATCAGTAATAGTAGCACGGTCATCATCGTTCTTTCACAAGACATAACAGACAACTGTTCCTTTATTTTTCGGCATCAGTAATGTCAGACTACGCCGCTCGTCACTGATATTCATCTGACAACAATATAAATTTTTGGCTTTTTTTTTCCGACACTCGGTATACGCAAATAAAAGATGGAGCTTTTGAACAATGACCTTACGCGTCTCGACAGCCTACCGCTTCGGAGGACGTTATTTTAGGCCCTTGGCCAGACGCTCAATCCAGTTTCAAGGTCATCCAGGCGTTACTGAACATTTAAAAAGTACAGGCCTGGACTGTAGGCTTTGAGCAAGCCAAATTGCTCGCCATATGTTTTACATCCTCCTTCCCTCTTCATCGTCACCCATCATGCGCTTCTTTCTTCCCTCTTTCTTTCCCTCTTCCCCCAACGCCGTGTAGCTGGCTAGAGGAATATACCTCAGGCCGACCTCTCTGCATTTCGTGTCATTAAACTTCTCTCTCTCTCTCTGTGTTTCTTTTTACTCTGAGCGGAATGGGGCCAAAAGACATGAAGAATAAGAAAGATAAGACGGGCGCACTAACAACTGGTGGCTTTTTCTTTTCCCCGTTTCGGGCAGAATAAATCGGACTTACAGGAAATACAAAATGGAACAATAACCGAAATCAAACGGCAACAAAGGAAAGAACCAGAAACTGGTGAAAGTTCGTGCGAGTGAACGAAAAAGAAAGGCTTACCTCTTTCGCGGAAAACTGACACAAGGTTCTTCACGCCTTTCCATCTCTAGTGCCTCTATTATCCTTCACGTTAGCTTATCAGGACGCCGGCGCATAGGAACGCACTTTGTTGCACAATCTAAATCCCTCAAATGTAGGCGGAGATGGCCTCTGATAACTTCTGCTGTGTTGCACTGCTGCAGTATTTTGCAACGTTCCCGTTGATTCCGCCGTTGTTTCCGCCCTTCGCCGTTGGCTTGAACGCCGTATCAGGCTTCCATTGTTGCCGGGATTTGTCAATCGGCACAATGGGTGATAACAAACGAAGATTGGAAAATCAAATCTATTGTTACAAAATGCTGGTGGCCTCAGGGCCCGCTGTTATAACGTCACATGAAATTCCCATTACCCTACTGCTCCCTTTCATTACAGCACTGGGCTGACGCAAATTTTCCCCGCTACATGTCTGAGGGGCTTGGTACGAATGTTAAAGCATTTTTAACTGACATTCCACACTATTGTACGCCTACGGAGGTTCCACGCATTCTGGTTCTCTGGGAAACTGCAGACCAAGGACTCGGACATTGTTAAGGGCAAGAAAAAAATTTACTCGCCATCCCGGCCCTGCGAAAGTGGATGTCCAGCGAAGCTGTTGAAAAACCACCGCTACAACTGCTGAGGGGGGTTATGCAATGCTTTACTGCTTTAGAGTAAGGATAGTAATGGTAATTTAGAGTTATGGTAGTAATGGGAGTAAAGGTAATTTTCACAGCATGCCGCCGCTGGTTGTATTGACGTTTCTTTTTCCCTTTGTCGCTCCTCGTATTCACGCTGTCCCTTTAGGAACCCTAACTATACACTTTAGAATAAAAATAGGAAGAGCGCAACACAGGACGAGCGGGTAAACAGGACAGCGCTCTGTCCTGTTTACTCGCTCGTCCTGTGTTGCGCTCTTCCTGTTTTTATTTTGATTGTTCTTTTTTTGTTCCTTTTTTTATTCTAAAGATGAACCAACCAGCCCCATTGAACACACTGCTAACTATACGCTGCCTACGCATACCAGTGCTATAACAAGAATTAAATCCGTTGCTAGCCTGCTTCTTTTACATACGAAAGACTAGTGACGCAACTCCCCCTTCGCAAGCTGCCATCGCAGCAGCAGCTTGTGCAACAGTTTTTTTACTCGGAAACGTGTGCTGGGAGGGCTTCGTGCTTTGCATTGTGATCAGGAGCGCCTTATCATCAATCCGAAAGTTTGCTTTCTGCTTGTTCTTTATTGAAAAGAATGCTGATATGTATGTTGTGTACATGATTCCAAAGAATGTATGCACTTTTTGCTTCACTTTGCTGAATGCTTGCAGCCTGCTTTACCTCCGCCGCAGGCCGACCTGGTATGACACATCCTCCAGGATCGACCTACATTTTTGACCACGAACGACAACACGAAAAATGCCGGGTAATGAGAGGCTGACAGCTTCGCTGTAGAACATGACATTCAGTACGTCTCCGAAGTCTCCAGATAACAGCTCTACCTCAATCAGACTAAGCGATGCAAAACAGCTGCAAGTCTGTGAAATGGCAAGAAGGGAGGATGACAAATATTCGTGAATATATATCTTTGTCACTGGAAGGTGTCCGTTGCGCACCCAGGTGTTTCTGGTGCAGCGACTCCAGGCGATCATGCTGCCACTCGGATGGTAATATTCAAGGGCAACTGAAAAAGCGCGCGGTTCCCAACCAATGCGGAATTCAACTTTTTAACATCGAAGAAGGGCCACTTACACAGCGTGCACTAGCCACTCTTCTCACCGAAGTTAGGTGTGGTTCGAACATCAAATTGATGGAATGTACAGCACGTTGCCAGATCGAACGTCCTAGACGCAATAAAACCATAGTTCTGGTTATTTTGTACGCTAGGAGAATATATACAGGGCTACGCATAAGAACGTGGTCTAAGCTTCGCCAGCTTTCTTACGCACCTAACGGCTGTAGCTATGTGTTCGTGTACGTACCAGGCTAAAAGATCGCACATGATTAGCCTGCTGAAATGTGCTTCGGATAGGTCTTCACAGTCATTGTGCTCCATCGCAGTGAAGGAAACAGCACAAAACAGGACTTATGCGGATGGCCAAGAATCGGTTGAGTTAAGAAAATGATTAGTCGAGTCTAAAAAGAAGCAATGTTGAGAAATTTTGAATCGATAAAAAGAATGAAGTCAGATAGAAATTTTAGAATTTCGCAAGGAAGTCATCCCTGAGCACTTTCTCTTCCGCTTCCAAAAGCAATCAACCTTGTACCGGCACATCTGAAGTGCCACCTGCCAGTGGCAAATGTAACTATTCTGGCAATAATGCTTTTTGTTACTAAAAAAAATGTTGACTGTGTCTTTGTGAGTATATACTCGTACATATCACAGCTGAAGACATTGCTCTTGCGGTTCTTTATAACAGAGCCTTGAATAGTAAAAAAGGAAATCCTAATGTGCCTAATGGAAACTGCATGAATACTCATTCGCATTGTGTTTAGACTTGCCTAACCCGCCGGCCCCATCCTGCAGGTTAACAACAACTTCGGCTTTCCTCAAAAGGTTATGGTAATTGCCGGTGCAGACAAGCCACTCAGCGTGCTAGCCAACGTCATAGCTCGTAAGAAAGGTTACTCGAAATGTGCCCATTCTCGCAGCTTTGCGCAGTGTGAGAGTCGATTGCAAGCACTAAGCGCATTCAGCAAGTTTCCTCGTGTCATGCACTCTAGACTGTGTACAGAGCGTCTCCGCTCTATTAATTCATTCATTCACAAAACTTTATTAGTGTCCTGAAGCCCGGTCTTTTCAGACCGAGGCGGGCCGCGTCCACGTCGGCACCGCCAGGCCGAGCCTTATGGCGTCATCGTGGACCCTCTGGACAGCCCGTAGCTGATCTTGATATGAAGAGCTTGTTATCAACTTGCGCCAGTAAAGCCATTTTTCTTCGGGGTCGGCGAGAGTCGCGGGACAGCCCGCCAGCATGTGTCTGATGTCAATGATGCCATCGCACACGTTACAATCTTTCCTAATTTCTCTTTCGGGTTGAATTTTATTTATGAAGTACGGAGTGGGGTACGTCCCGGTTTGCAGTAAACGTAGCGTCACTGCCTGAGCCCTGTTCAACTTTACGTGTGGCAGTGGAAATTGCCTACGCCCCAAGTAGTAATATTTAGTGATGTCGCTGTAAGTTAGTAACTGATCTTTAAGCTCCCCGGAATGGTAGTGGGCGTCGGTTCGGTTCTGACCGGCACGGCAAGCAAGTCCTCGTGCCAGGTCGTTCGTCACCTCGTTGAGGTTGGGCCGAGTCTCGTCCACTTGTCCCATATGCGCAGGAAACCATCGGATTTCAGTTTTGATAGTTTCGACCTTGTCGATAATTTTAGCCGCAGTCCCAGCTACATAGCCTTTGTCAAAGCTCTTAATTGCTGCTTTGGAATCGCTATAGATGAAAGACCATTTACGGTTCTAGATGGCTAGAGCAATCGCGGCTTGCTCCGCCACCGTGGAATCCTTAGTGAAGATGGTGATGGCGTCCCGTACCTCGCCCCGGCTGTCGACCACCACGGCGGTGTAGGCCTCTTTGCCTTTGACCCAGGCAGCGTCTACAAGGGCCGTCTGTTGTCCTAGCTGTTCAATTTCTTTCAACAAAGCTTTCGCTCTCGCTTTTCTCCTGCTAACATTGTGTTCCGGGTGCATATTTCTCGGGAGGGGGGTGGTTCTGATCGCGTCTCTAAGTTTCGCGCTCAATTCTACCTCGGATTCCTTCGGGTTCATTGATCTATTTGGGTCTGTCCCTATCGCTTTGAGTATAAGCCTGCCCGCTCGCGTTTTCGTCAGTCTTTCCTGCTGCGCCATCTGTTGCGCTTCCGCCATCTCCTCTATCGTATTGTGCACGCCTAGGTTCATGAGCTTCACGTTCGAGGTGCTGATGGGTACACCTAGGGTAGCCTTCACTAACTTTCTGATCAGAGCGTTTAGCTTGTTCAGCTCGGCCTGCGACCATTTAAATAGACCTGCCACGTAGGTGAAGTGACATAGAGCGAAGGCGTGCACTAGCCTTAGAGCGCTGTCCTCACCCAGGCCTCTGTGTCTGTTGCTGATTCTCCTTAGTAATCTGATGACTTGGTCCGTCTTGTTTGAAATGTGCTGAATGGTATTCAGGTTGGTACCTCCCGCTGCTATGTGGAAGCCTAAAACTTTAATATTTTCCACCTGCCTGATCGCGGATCCGTCGTGACAGCGTAACATAATCTTGGGTTCCTCCCCGGGGACGTAGCCCCTGGGTCTTCGACCCCTGCGTCGATGTTTTAGGACCAAAAGCTCCGACTTTGCCGCCGAACAGTTGAGTCCCATCTCGCCTAGCGTGCTTTCCACGGCGTATATGCTCTCTTGCAGTCTGGTCTCCGTTTGGCCTACGTTGCCGTTGGCGCTCCATATGGTTATATCATCGGCGTATATTGCAAAGTGTATACCTTCTATACTCTCCAGTTTCCTCGCGACTCTGGTCATTGCTAGATTAAATAGCATGGGCGAAAGTACGGCCCCTTGCGGGGTGCCCCTGTTTCCCAGGTTCATCACCTTCGATTTTAGTTCACCTAGCGTGAGGCTCGCTTGCCTACCGCCCAGAAACGCCTTGACTACACTGTATAGCCTCTCGCCCAACCCCAGCTCGGACAGGACCTCGAGGATGGCCTTGTGCTCTATGCGATCAAAAGCTTTTTCGACATCTAGTCCCAGAATCGCTCTCGCGTGCACCGGGCTAACGTGTATGAGCTGGTGTTTGATCAGGAGCATGGCGTCCTGAGTCGATAGTCCGGGGCGGAAACCGATCATGTTATACGGGAGTATGTCATTTCGCTCGACGTATCTAGTGAGTCTGTTAAGAATAACGTGTTCCATAGCTTTACCTATGCACGATGTAAGCGATATTGGAAGTAGGTTATCCAGATGGAGTGGTTTGCCCGGTTTTGGTATGAGGATGGTGTTAGCTATCTTCCATTCCTCCGGATAGTCTCCCTTTCTCCACAACTCGGTGAAATGATCCGTCAGGAAAGTGATCGACTCATCGTCTAGATTCATTAAGAGTTTATTGGTAATACCGTCGGGTCCGGCTGCCGATCTACTAGAGAGACCATGGAGGGCGGCCCGTACCTCACCCTCGGTGAAATCGCGGTCCATTTCCTCGCATGGTCCTCCCATGTACTCCACGCGTTCGTCGCTATCGCCCGGTTGTTCGAGCGGGAGATATTTGTCCGCGAGCTGTCTCATGACTACCTCCTGAGTCGTGCACTGGCTGACTTGATGTACCAGTTTTGTAATTGCTGTTCTCTTGTTTGACTTTGTGCCGCTCTCGTTCAATAGATGTTTGAGGATGTTCCAACTGCCTCCATGTTTGATTCTGCCGTCTGCCAAGTGGCAAACTTCGTCCCGCTGCTGTTTCACGAGCGTTCTCGAATGCTCCTCGATCTGTCTGTTTAGCAACGCTATCTTTTTCCTGAGCTTTCGGTTCAGTCTTTGCGTTTTCCATCATTGCAGAATCGATTGTTTGGCCTCGATCAGATGCGCGAGACTACTGTCTATGCTCTCTATGTTTTCTTCGGTCTTAATTTCTTTAGTGGCCTCCCTGAGGTCCTCTTCGAGCTGGTTGATCCAGGTCTGGAAGGACTGTCTGCCCGCTTCTAGCGGTTCCGATTCTAGTCTCTTCGCTCTAACTTTCCTAAAAAGATCCCAGTCCTGCACCGAAAGGTTCTAATCTCTTGTTTCGGCATACCTATACCTATGTGTATGATATAGTGGTCGCTGCCTAGATCGGTGCCCGAGTTTTCCCAACTAGCTTGTTTCGAGTTGTTGACAAAAGTTAGGTCGGGCGTAGAGTCCCTGCACGTGGACGTGCCACAGCGGGTGGGGAAAGACGGATCGGTGATCAGGCACAGTCCCAGGTCCGTGGCAAGGTTCCATAACCCCTCACCTTTCTTTGTATTCCAAGCGTATCCCCACGCTTGGTAGGGGGCATTAAAGTCCCCTCCGATGATGAGCGGGGAGTTCTTTGCGACTGCGAGTGCCTTGTTGAAAAGTGCCCTAAAGCTTTGTTTCTTGTAGGTGGGACTGCTATAAATGTTCAGGCAGAAGATACTCTGCGCCCTGCCCTTGTGCCTTTTGAGTACGACTTCTACTAGGATATACTCGATTTTACTCAATCCGAGATGGATATCATGTTTGATAAAGGGTAGCTTTTTGTCAACGAGGGTGGCCAATCCCCTTCCGGAATCTTTTTCTCTAGATACCGATTTGTACCCGGTTAGCTTTATTTCGTCCGCTAAAGTTTCCTGCAGCATAATTACTTTTGGTTTGACCCCCATCGATCTAATTAATTGGCGCAGCGATGCCTTTTTGTTGTGGAATCCGCGACAATTCCACTGCCACACACTAAAACTGTGGGCGCTATCCATGATTATTGAATGGGTTAATTTTGCTGTTACCCGTGATCGATCTCTTTGGAGCGCCCCCTGACGTTCCGGAGAGCGATTTTACGCTTTCTGATTCTGACGGCAAGAATTCGTCGTCGTCGCATTTCGTTTCGAGTTTCTTGAATCGCTGTTCGGCCGTTAACCTCCATTTCCATAGTTTATCCACTTTAAAGTTAGTCCTTTCCGTCGTTTCTCTAATTTCTTTGATTACCTCTTTCAGCTCGCTGAGGACTGAGAAAACCGAGCCAGTTTCGGGGCTTACTGCTCTTTTTTTCGGGGCGGGAGAGTTATCTCCCTCGCTTGGTTCATTGCTTTGACCTACTGGTCTGGCTACTGCTACGCTGGCAGGGCTCGGCTGTGCCTTCTTTTTCAGTTCTGCTACCTGTTTGGTCAGCTCTTCATTAGCTTTACGCAAAGAGTTTACCTCCCTAATCAACTGTTCTATTCTGGCATCATTGCTTTCAGTCACCGCCGGCGTAGTGGCGCCACCAACGATTCTCACCGTACCTTTGACTTTATCCGCCCAGGCGGTCCCAACTGTCGGCTTGGCGCCGGGTGTTCCATCTTCGAAGAGCGCCTGTGCTCCTCCAGACTTGGAGCGGCTTCTCCCCCTCGCGGCCGATCGCGACCGGGCGCGTTCCTTTTGCACCTGCGATCCTCCCGACTTGGAGCGGCTTCTCTCCCTCGTGGCCGATCGTGACTGGGCGCGTTCCCTTCGGCGAGCTCGTACTACATAGGGTGTTTGAAACCTCTGCTTGCACACCTTGTCTCCGGTGGGATGGTCTCCTCCACAGAACTTGCACTTGGGCGTGCAAACGTGGTCCGATCGTGGGTTGGGGGCTCCACACCCTCTACACTGAACAGAGTCCGGCGTGGGGCACACGTCCGAGCGGTGTCCTACCCTACCACAAGTGAAGCACACATCAAATTGTTTCCTGTAGAGATAACATCTCAACAAGGTCGGCCCGTAGCGCACAAAGTTTTGCACTTTCAGTCCATCGAAGAGGACGATGACTGAGCCTGACGTCTTGATGCGCTTGGCGGCCAAAGCGAGCGGGTTGCGCTCATGCACGATATTTCTTGTGATAGTAGACTGGGAGTCCCTGATGTCGACTTGTCTAATCACCCCTTTGCACGTGGCGTGCGGGGCCGTCTCGTACGCATTGACCTCGTACTCCGTGTCCACGATTTTGAAGGACTTCATTCTCACGTACCTTGCCGCATGGTCTGGTTCAGGCGTGCTCACCACCACGATATTTTGCGTGAAGTTGGGGCACACCATGTCTTCACTTGCTTGCTCTGCCGTTAGGCCTGAAGCCTCGATCACTGCAGTTCCAATAGCGGTGGTACTTACTTTGCTCAAATTTAGTCCTCCTCGTGGCCTGATTATAATTTTCCGATGCTCCTCGGGCAGTTGGGGCATCCTTGAGGCCTTTACTATACGGTACTTGATCGAACCGGTGTTGGTGGCGGGTCCCTTGCTGCCGCCGGACGCTTGCGAGGTACTTGGCGTCGCGTTCGCCGCGTTGCTGCTCTTCTTTCCGGCACGGGATCGTCGTCCGGTAGCCACTTGCCAACCGAAATCTTCCTCGTTGTTGTCCTCTTCGTCTTCCATACGGGAGTCTCCCATGTCCCCCTGGCACGTAGGCCGGCAAGGCCTAATGGGCCCTGCTCCTCGCTAGGGTTAGCTCCGCACGTAGTGGGATGAACAGAGAAAGTCCAATAAAATTGTCAAAAATTGGTTCCCACCTCGAAACTTCGTATCAGTCGAGTCTGGGCAACTTCACGAATCTGATGATGTGCTTGAAATCGTCGTACCTCGAAAAATTGGCCAGCGGAACATCGAAAAAGACGGAGCCGATGTGAGAGACGTGTCTGCTCCGTGCTCTTCTCCGCTCTAGGGAGAATGTTAATTACTTGTTATGGAAGTATGGGCCATCTGAAAATGCTTGCGACGTCCAACGCCTTCAGATGCTTCGTAAATGTCAGCACATTTGGAGGAAAAAAAAACAATGGAAAGAGAAACAAATCGACTTGTTTGACCACTTCGAAAGGACACTTTTTTTTACATATTTCGAAAATTTCCTATAGAGCCCGGACAAAACGGTCATTCAAAAGACAACTGTGGGCGTATCCAAACACGTTCTACAGTTATTAAAAATACAATTAAGGCGTTCAAACGAATATTTGAAATTTTACACATTAAATTAACTAAGTGGCTCACTAAACGCACTACAGAAAAAAAAATCAAGTAACTCATGCGGCTGCGAATAATAAGCTTTTCTCGCATTCGCCTGCATGTCCTATTTCTTTCATAAAGTTTGGTTCAAGTTTCGTTAAACGTATATCCCGTATATATTTTGTGCTCACTGTGTTTGCAGCCGCAGATCTTGGGAAACATCGTAGCGCATGATCTGCAGACGATGAACGCCAACGAGTCCTTGCCGCGAAGCAAGGACGTTGAACCAGAATCAATCCTTGTGAATCTCTGAAGTCTCAGCTAAGCCACATAAAATCCTACACTCTAAACGCATATCCAAAGCACGAAGTGTCGTTAAAGTACTTATAGCCTTATCGGCCGCCCGCGCGCTTATATTCTGCTTGCGCAACCAAGCGCTCCTCAATTTGACACTTACGTAACTTGCTTAACGGTTTTCTTGCAGTCACCGCCTATCTGCATCTTCGCTGGTGCGAATGTGCGTGGCGCTATAGGAATGTATAGCGGAAACTCCACCTTATGCGAGTGGCTGAACAGGAGACGTGACTAGTTGATAAACGCTGCAACCTACAAACATATGGTATGAATAGAAAGAAAACTCACTAGTACGTCCCTAGGTCGAACACGTGGCAGAATTAACCCAGCGCAGTGTTTTGCAAATCATTTGGAATGTTTGGCAAATGTTCGCAATCTGTGCATCTCGTCCCAAGGGCACATGTGTACCTCCTGTCGTAAGGAATGATGCTCTGGCCCGAGCCCATCTCTGAGCATGAGCCTTGAAACCGTGCCGGATAGACAGTTTAGGGCAGCCCGAGGCTGGGTACAGGTGCGAAATACGTAGAAACAAAATAATATGATTCAATAGGGGCGCTCCCATTGTAAGATTTTTTCTATTCCAGTCGAATCGAACACTCTCTATTTCTTCCCTTCTAGGGATTGATTTAAAAAATGGTGTAATGTAAGGCACAAGGATAAAATTAATTCATGTCCTTCAGTGAAAACAATGGCGCCCAGTGCCGAAAGCAAGAGCAACTGAATGAGTAATGGCCTGAATGTTGAATGGCCTGAATGTTACAACTGAATGTTGTAAATGAGAAACGAGGCTTATCATCTCACTCATGTGGAAATTACAGTAACGAAACAAACAGCGGGTGCGTAATATTCGCCTGTGGTTATAGGATCGTCATATACTCGTGGTAATAAGACTTAAGCTATCTGTCGGTATCGTATAAAATTGTACTAGAACACTTTAGAGAAATCTTTAGCTAGGGGTCAACTGCGATTTTCTTATCCTAATACATGTAAAGCATAAATTTTATGAGACAACCACTGGACTGCGTTGTAACACATTTATGGCAATTAAGAGAAAAGTTTAACTATTACTGAATTTACGAAACGAAATTTTGAAATAGGGCTTCAATGTTTTCACAAAAATTGAAGCAGGAAGTTTACAGATCGTGAACTATGCACCACAAATCTGGCCGCTGCGGCCACATGCCACATAATGAGATCATGGTTTTGGCACGATATGATTATGAATTTTGACCACATCATGAAGTTCTTTAAAGTGCGCCCAATGCACGGTTCATGGTCATTTTTGCATTTCGGCCCCATCTAAATGCGGCCGCCACGACTGGGATCCCTCCCTACCCGCGTCCCAGGGTTTAGCAGCTCAACTCAACACCAAAGACACTACGCCGCCACGGCAGATGAGGAGCCCTCAAACTGAAGTTTCTTTATAAGAGAAAAATTTTGCTCAACAGATACGGTATTTGTAAGCAACTAGTGCGCCAATTTTGATTAGGTTTGCTGCATCTAAAAAAAAGAAGGCTAAAGTCTAGCGACTGTGTAAAGCAGACTTTTTTATTTTGGCCTTCAGTGTGTTTTTTTATTCCTGAAAATTGCAAGAAAAGCTCAACTTTCAAGTTTACAACTTTGTAACTCAACAACAAAACACGATACCCGAATTCTTTAAGGTGTTCGTAGCAGTCGCCTATAGCGTTCAAAATTTATATATTGACCATTGCCCTCACGATGTGATCCTTGGCCTTGATTTTTTATCTGCCCACTCAGCTATAATTTACTGCTCAGCTGGTGTAGTCAAATTTGATTTCCCTTATGTTACCGGCCATACCCACACCGTACCGATCCAGCTTTGCTGCGCCGACTTTGTTCGTCTATTTCCCCAGGCACTGACCTGCATCACTGCTGTGTCCAACCCCTGTGTACCCGATGGTGACTATGTCGTCACTCTATGTGTCAGTGCCTTACTTTCGCACGGCGTGTCGTTTCCCCACACCTTAGTAACCGTATCGGCTAACAAAACTTACCTTCCGCTCCTGAATTTCTGCTTCTGCCCTCAGGTACTCCCCAAAGGGATCTCTCTCGCCACACTGTCGCCGTCGCACGAGTACGACCTATCTTCCCTGTCGCCTCTTGTATACAACTCTTCCACCGCCTGCTATTCTCATTCCGCCAAGTCGCCTCCAGCGCAGGACACCTTTATCAAGATGACAGCCCTGGACCTTACCCCCCCACAAACCGACGATCTTCGTCATGTGCTCACATCTTATTCCAACATTTTTTACCTTGACCGTCGGCCTTTGGGACAAACCTCCCTAGTTCAGCATCGCATACATGCCGACGATGCACCGCCTATTCACAGACGGCCCTATCGCGTGTCACACGCCGAGCTCCGAGTAATACAACAGGAGGTTGATAAGATGCTTACCAAGGGCATTATTGAACCATCGTCGAGTCCATGGGCTTCTGTTGTCTTGGTAAAAAAGAAGAATAACACCTGGCGGTTCTGCATAGATTACCGCCGTCTAAACAAGATAACAAAGAAGCATGTCGATCCACTGCCACGCATAGACGACGCATTGGATTGCCTACCCGGTGCGACGTATTTTTCATCGATAGACCTGCGCTCCGGTTACTGGCAGATTGCTGTCAATGGCATGGACCATGAGAAGACCGCATTTGTTACGCCAGATGGCCTTTATAAGTTTCGCGTCATGCCATTCGGCTTGTGCAATGCTCCAGCCACCTTCGAGCGCATGACATGCTTTTGCACAGCTTTAAGTGATCTATATGCCTTTGTTACCTCGATAACGTCACCGTGATCACGCCGACCTTCGCGACACACCTTGAACGCCTTTCGTCTATTCTTTCCGTCTTCCGTGCTGCTGGGCGACAATTAAATTCTATTACTATCCTCGGTCATCTCGTTGACTCATATGGTGTCCACCCCAATCCCGCAAAAGTTCGTGCTGTTCTCTATTTTCCTGTGCCGACCTGTACCAAAAACGTCCGCAGCTTTGTAGGCTTACGCTCTTATTTCCGTCGATTAGTTAGAAATTTTGCGTGCATTGCTCGGCCTCCGACTGAACTTCTGAAGAAAGGCGCTCCCTTTTCATGGTGTCCTGACCAAGCTGCTCACTACTCCACCAATTCTTGCTCACTTCGACCCATCTTTCCCAACAGAGGTCCGTACAAATGCCAGTGGCTGTGGGATTGGCGGGGTTTTAGCTCAGTCTCAATGTGGACGTTACAAAGTTGTTCTGTACGCAAGTCGTCTGCTGTTACACGCTGAACGCAAATAGTCCATTACAGAGTGCGAGTGCCTCGCACTCGTATGGGTAGTGAGCAAATTCCGGCCGTACTTATACGGTCGATCTTTCACTGTCACCACGGACCATCACGCTCTCTGTTGGCTCTCGACACTTAAGGATCCAATGGCTCCTCTAGGTCACTGGCCACTACGTCTTCAAGAATTCGCCTACACAGTAGTGTACAAGTACGGTGGGCTACAGCAGGATGCCGATTATTTGTCTCGGAACCCCGTCGACGCTCCAGAATCCAGTGATGCAACTGGTGGAATATTCACGCTCTCCGCCTTCCACCACATCGGCGAGGAGCAGGCACGTGATACATTCTTGCGTGGCCTCATCAGTAGCCTCCGTTCCGACCTGTCAAACCCCTCGTTTAGCTTGTTTCTCGTTTTGGACGGCATCTTATACCGCTGAAATATGCGCACAGAGGGTCATGAACTGCTGATAGTCGTTCCTTCTCCTCTCCGGGCAACTGCACTCGCGCAACTCCATGATGTCCCCACCGCTGGCCACCTGGGTGTTTCTATGACCTACGACCGTGTCCGGCGACGGTTTTTCTGGCCTGGCCTCTACCGTACCGCGCGACGTTATGTCGCTGCTTGCGAACCATGCCAATTGCGTAAGAAGCCTGCTTTGCTTCCGTCTGGAACCCTCCAGCCAATTCATATACCCACCGAACCGTTTTATCGTGTTGGCGTCGACCTTTTGGGCCGTTTCCCTACCTCCAGAGCTGGAATAAGTACATCGCCGTTGCGACGAATTATTCAACCCGCTATGCCGTTACACGCGCCATCCAGACCAGTTGTGCTACCGATGTCACCGACTTCCTGCTCCAAGACGTCATATTACACCACGAGCTCCTCGCCAACTTCTCACAGACAGGGGCCGCTACTTTTCATCTCGGGTTATTGAATATCTACTTCGCTCTTGTGCCACAAAACACAAGTCCACGACAGCATACCATCCTCAAACGAACGGCCTCACTGAACGCCCGAACCGTACACTTACACATATGCTCTTGATTTTTGTTTTCTCAGATCATCGTGACTGAGACGCCGCGCTCACATTTGTAACGTTCGCATACAACTCGTCACGTGACTACACCACTCTTTACTGCCTCTTCTATCTCCTCTTTGGTCGTGACCCGACATTGCCTGTCGACACGCTCCTGCCAACTACTCTCTAGTCCCCGTCTGGGTACGCTCGCGACGCTATCGCTACAGCCGCCCAGGCGCGTCAGATTGCCCATCGTCGCCTTTATGAGTCGCATGCAAGACAGAAGCCTCTTTGTGACAACCGTCATCGTGATATCCAGTTCTCTGCCGGTGACCTCGCCCTCCTTTGCACTCCATCACGGCGTGTGGGCCTATCGGGAAAACTGCTCTCCCAGTACTCTAGCCCTTACCGCGTCGTCCGGCAGCTCAATGAACTTATGAAGTAGCTCCAGCCGATGCTTCCCGTCGTCCACATCAACTGATATCGTCCACCTCGGTCGTCTCAAGCCATATCATATGGCCGCCATCTAGAAGCTAGGCGCCAGGTCGGCGCTTTCGCCGCCGGGGATTATGTCACGGTGCCCCGAGACGGACAAAGACGACGATCACCAACAAGACGAAAGAGACGACGTAATGGGGCTAACCTAACGTTCGGCCATACTGGTTGTACCGGCTATATCTTCTGTAGTGTAAACACGGTCCCATTTAACCTTATATCTCTGCCAGTTTCAATATTATATACACCACTCAGAAATATACAGATAAGTTGTAAGTAGGACGTTTTGAAAACCCTTGTAAGAAATAAGAAGTTCGCACAAGCTATAAATTCATATATCAAATTTGTTCGCTTTAGATGTTCTAACGGATGCAGTTTACAGAACTGTGGCATCTGTTTTTGATGAAGAGTTACAAATTTGTTAACTTCATGCTTCATTTTTTTTACACATCATTGTTAGGGAATTTTCAATAAACCTTTGAGATAATAAATAAAAAATATGTTTCTCACAGTCCCTATAATGTAACTTCTTCTGAAATGCAAAAAAAAGTTTATTCAAATTGCTTCAGCACTTTTGTCAAAGAAGGATTTCTCCGTTTTACATGTATTTGATGGGCGGCATCGGAGTTGCGCTCGAGCTAAAGCTTCTTCTTACGATGCGTCATTTTTTCTGATGTGAGCGCTGCGAAATCCATCATGGAAGGGAAGCCTTACTTTATTAAAAACTATTTGCCAACTCTGGTGGCAGCCTAAAAGCGAAGCGCCCTTAAGTAGACGACGCTAGCTATCGCGCGATGACTAAAACGCTTCGTACAGTCGAAATATTAGGAACTAAGATTATAGGAACCATTCGGTATCTCAATCTGAGTTCACATTACAGTGTGTTTAAAGCGCCAGGTAAAAGGCCGCCATTCGCATTGGCCTTTCTCTCATGAAACACCCGATGACATTATTCATCACGCATCACTCTTTGACAAATTGATTCTCGGGCTTTGCTTTCGATGCAGTCTCGCGCAAACAGATGTTTGCCAATCCAACCAACCAGCTTTTGGCAACTCTGGAGAACCACCGCATTTTTTTTTTCTTATCACTGCTACATGTAGTTCGCTGCCCATTTTTCATCTTCGTTTACTTCTCCCACGTGCACCACAATGGCGCACCCGGCGGCTGCCTCGCGAGCCATTGTGACCCTTGGCGTTCGCACATTGCTCATGTCCTGGTTTCTGACCACGTGAAGATGCTTTGGCACGCACAATAATCGTTATGCTTTCAGCGCGCCGGCCCGGACCTTGGCCTAATGCGAAACAGTGGGCCCTCCGACGATGACCAGCGAAAACACGTCAAGGTTCGCTTCAGCCACTTCCTGCGGATTTGAATAATAACAATGTCTTGGTTTGGCTGGCAAAAAAAAAGCTAATTATTAAAGTTCACCGAATCTTCCTTTAAGGCCACTATTTGGCATCGGTGTTTTCAGGACCATATCGGCGCCGCTCATGCCACGCAAATTATTATCGCGGTGCCTTCTTCTCTTCCTATCTCTCTCTCTCTCTTAATAGAGTTAATTGTGTTCTTGAATGTTTGTTTGCATGAAGCGGCATCAGTTGTTTTGCGTAATAGGACGTGTTGAAGCAGTAGCTGAATATGCTTGCAACTAAGCAATCGTTTTTAGCGAAAACGGCGGAAAAGAGCACTCTTTAAAGAGGTTTCTCCCACGGAAACCCGAGTATTGCGACCGTTCAGGGCCAAAAACAGAAGCCATACGTCGTGTGAAAGCTAGCTTGCAAGCTCTAGACACGTCGCATTATAAAGCTGCATGGAATCGACTAGACTAAAGCGCTTCGTGAAGGAGCGGCCTTCAATGCGAAGCCTTGGTGAAAACAAACGGGATGCTAAACGAAATGGATGTTGCTAAAGCTACAATTAATTTTAATATAGCTTGCGAAACAACTTCACTTTTAAGAGAATTACGGGAAAAGGGTGCGAAAAGAACGCTACAAGAAAGACGGAGGGGACAGGCTCTGACTGCACCGGGCAGACAAGCCGTGCTGTAAACGACCACTTGATAGAACCTGCTGACAACAAAGGAGCGAAGACCGGCAGCAATTTGGTGATCCATTGTGCCCAATGCGGATGCTGCCCTCACTTCCACCAGATGCGTATCGCCCGCAGCTACGGCGATAGCCACGCTCGAGAAATCTATGAGGCATTTGTCATGTATCCCATAGGCCTGCATGTGTTAGTTCACCATCATTTGCATTAATCCACAAAGAGGTTAGCTATCTCCGCAGCTGAGCAATTCACTCTCCTATGATAAGGTAGGACGCATGCGCGTATATCACTCGCGCCCCTACTTTCTCTCTTCTGGTATGCATATAGATTTGTGCCCGAAAAGATAAACGCTTTGCTGGTAGTAGTCCGCGCCTGCCCTGTTTGTGCTTTTCTTTATGGGGTTTTACGTGCCAAAACCACTTTCTGATTATGAGGCACGCCGTAGTGGAGGACTCCGGAAATTTCGACCACCTGGGGTTCTTTAACGTGCACCTAAATCTAAGCACACGGGTGTTTTCGCATTTCGCCCCCATCGAAATGCGGCCGCCGTGGCCGGGATTGTTTGTGCTTTTTGTCTCGTTTTTCCGTGCTATTACCCCGTAATGAAGCAATGCCAACAAGCTCAAGCTCAGACCCTTTTAAGAGCATTTCATGTGTACAAAGGCTCCGCGGCCATACCGGACATAAGGTAATGCATCAACGGTAAACATTGGACAGATATTTTAATTAAATTGTCCTGTTTGGGGACAATTTAATTAACGAGCAAGGAAATAGATAGTTAAATAGATAGAGGAATAGTTGCAGTTTTCCTTGCTCTTTGATAAGCTAACATGCACTTGTTGCTCGTAAAGAGTTCCTGGAGGTCTGTAATAGTATCGACAAATATTCGGATAAGAAATCCATCTGCCCCGAAACATGGCATTCTATTTATGTGCAATTTGTGTAAGAGATTGTGTACAGTTTTGTTCTGAAATAATTATGCATGTACTTTTTATTCTTCTGAGATTTTATGCATCTGTAGTGTATCTACAGTGACGGTGACATTTTAAACAGTATTTCTATGTGTTGACACTATCGTGTTTTCTGGATTTATCAGAATGCCATTTTATAACATGTTTCATTTAATTTTGTGTCACTTGTGGTGTGTTTAAACGTTTCTGACGTGAAAAGTATTAGCCGACACCCTCTCTTGGTGTCCAAATCCGTTTTTTTTTTTTAGTGTCAATAAATAAAAACTGCGGTGGCGCTGAGGTAGCCATCACTGGGGTAATTAATTAATACAGAGGGCTCTAGCACTGTAAGACTTAAACAAGCAGAAGATTTCGATCTGCATTCGCCAGCATATTATTGTCATGCGCCCCTATGCCCGATTCGGCATCGAGCGATTTGGTCTGGAAGCGCTTATGACAGTTAACACCTTTTGCTTCTGTTTTTCAATGCTCGTCACGAATGGGTCGGGTTTCATGAGCAGTTTTTGTTAAGCAGTCCGAGTATCACTGGCCGGTTGTAGCATCTTGCTAGCGCTACACATTTCTTCGCGAATTTCCGTAGACACGCGAAAATTCTCTCAGTTTTCTATTCGATGCCTCTCACAGTTAGCTCCACTCTGCTATTGACAGTAGGAAGCAACGAAATAACATTGAAGGCAATTTATTACTAGACAAAACAAAGGCCAAGAGAACAATGTGCACTAGAGTAGGGCCGGCTTAACGATCTTCATTTCCTTAATCTTTTTCTTTCTTAGCACTATATTACTTCGTCAATAGACAAATAGTTGGAACCAATGCTTACCATCGATATAACGCAAATGAAAAAAATACCACTTCAAGATTACTTAAACGCTAAACAATTTTACTGAATTATGCTATGATTGACCATGGTATATTAAGGACTCCTCGAGAGGCTAGTTTTACTGATTCTATTGTGAGTGCATAATTAGTGAGGTCGGCGCGCGGTATGATGCATTATAAGCGTGTTATCGAAAACACAACCACGTTCCCCTCGAGAACGTTCCAACAAGGCCGCGGATAGCTAAAGCTGAGCGCCGTCTGCAGCCTGCTCCGCTCGCCTTTGCCGCGCACTGTCGAGAACTGCGTTGATTTCGCGTTTTTGATAAAAGCGTCTCTCAGAGACGCGAGCGACGTGCAGCCTGCAAAATGACAAAGAGGAATCGCTCGTCACACACGGCTCATTCGGCTCAAGGGAGACAGAGAGAAACGGAGTGCGAAAGGCAAGGAGGCTAACCGGACGAGATTCTGGTTTGCTAACTTGCGCTGCGGGAAGGGTAAGGGGAAATGAAAAATGGAAAGAATAGGAGGTGCAAAGGTAAAGCAAAGACACGAAAAATAAGTAAATAGAGGAGGCGGGGAACGTCCGGGAGAACTACAGTCTCTATAGTAGGTCACTCAAAGGCAACAACTTCGAGTGCCTTGACCGACTTGATGTGTGACGATTGTATAGGCCGGCGTTTCAGGACTGTCGGCTCCGAAAGCGGCCGGTCGTCAAGACGGGCCAGCGTAGTTGCAAGGGACCGGCTGTGTGCCCTGTGTCGCGGACAACGGCAAAGATCGCGTTCAATAGTTTCCTCGCTGCCGCACTGGTCACGCGAAGCACTGTCGTCCCTTCTGATGCGAAAAGCAAAGAATTTGGTAAAAGTGACGCCAAGCCACGGTCGGCAAAGTACTGTCGTTCAGGTCGGAATAATCCAGGTGGAGGAAGAAGTCGAAGACATGGGTCCAGTCGATGCACCCGTGTGTTATGGAAGCTACGCATGCTGCACAACGACTGTGTGACATAATTTGCAAGCACTCGAAGTTTCGTTGATTCATCTGTTCTTCACAGCGGGACTGGTTCCTGCACGCCGTCTTCATGAGCAGATCGAGCAGCTTCATTGGCATGTCTTTTACCAATTACGCCACAAGGCTAGGAAGCCACTGAAATGTCGCGTCGTGTCCTTACTTGACAAGGCGATGAAGGAGGTCTGGGATTTCTAGAATTAGTTGTTCGCAGGGTCCAAGGCGTAAGGCGGAAAGCAAGCAATGTAGAGCTGCCTTGGAGTCACTGAAAACACTTCATTTCATTGCGATAGCAATTATATTGATACTCCAAATATATTTTTACCGTCGCCGTCATGTTCTGTATAAAGTGCAAAGACGATAAAGGCTGCTTTACATGCTGTGACTGGAATACGATATTTAGAAGGCCCATTTCACATGATTGCGATTTCAACAATGCAACTGGCGCGACGCCCAGGGTTACTTGCTGCCAGGTGTTGTTGCACACGCCGCATAATTCATTGAATGTAATGAAGAAAACGTGCACATGATAATATTGTTGACCTTATCTTTATTGGGAGCAAATAATATGCGCGTTTTGCGAAAACGATGTGAAGTTTAAATTTACTTCGGAGTGCGCAATGGCGGTTTCTGTAGTTCAGTGCGAAGAGGCATGGTCTATGTACACAGTTGTTCACAGTTAGTTGTTCGGCGCTGTCTTTTGTCTCATGTGACTTTTATATATGTGGGACTCCTTCTGCCTGCCCTACAACAAATTACAAGGTGTCCTATCAACAAGCCCGTATAGCTAGCTTGAGCGCATGTGCAGTATTCGGAAGTCGGCAGCAGCGAACTCGTGTCAGCGCAACGAGATCCTCGCGCTACCTGTGCTCAGTGTCAGCTTCTGGAAAAATTATGTGTGTACATTGCTCGTGGTTGCGCGTTGTGTTTCGAGTTCAGGTGCTCCTGAGGTTGTGTTTCTCAAAGGAGGGGTAGCTGTCTTAGCAGCTCATATGCTAGCTGGCATAGTATCATGCGACCAGGTTCCGAGCTCTTGAGGCAAAGAATTTTTTCCGCAGGCTGCACCTCTACTCTGTTTAGGTGCTTGTTCGCTTGCTCTTTTATATAGAGGTCTTCAAGCTTGGTAATGTTGAAAAGACCTGTCAGTACACGTATGCATCTGTTCGATGAGTTGTCTTTTTGTGCGCTGCTTGTAATTCATACCGTACAACACATTGGACACAAGTTCAGCGTCGGGAATTTTCCATAGGCACAAGCCTTAGAAGTCACCTACTCCGCCGACGAACCTGCCATGTACGTGGACGCGGCAAAATGCGACGCTAACACATACGTAGCCTGCGTAGCGACGCCAACCACCACTCTCATCGGTGCCGCTACAGTGCGCACACACTCTTCCACCGCTGCCGAAGAGGTCGCGATCGCGCTTGCCATCGCAGATCCCCGCACAAGCACGGTTCTCAGTGACTCTAAACAAGCCATCCAAAATATCTCCAAAAACTCACTCTGTCTCCCCGCCGCACACATCCTCCGTGGTTGCGCTCTCGACAGAACTGTAAGCTTAGTGTGGGTACCTGCTCACGCGGAAAACTCTGGGAACGAAGGAGTGGACCGTTTAGCCCGAGGCCTAACTAACCGGGAGGCTGGCCCCTCAAACCCAGATGCGCTCGCAGAGGCCCCCAAATGCTATGCTGAAATTACAAACTTCTACAAGGACAAGAGACGCGTGTACCCGCCTCCCAACCCCGACCTCGAACGACCGCAAGCCACCATGCTTCGCAGACTGCAGACCAATTCAATTCTCAGTCCATTCTAGGCTTTATTTAATCACTGGAGGGGATTACGACCCCGTCTGTACTAAATGCGACCATGGAGTGTTCGCCACTCGGTAAACATTCTCTGGGGATGCGAGGGTAACCCTCCCCCACAATCATTACTGCCAGCTCCCTCCGAGGACGGTTGGAACCAGCTGCTGACAAGAGCAGACAAGAAAACGCAACTGGCACTCGTCTCGTGGGCCCAAGACGTCGCCCCCACCTGGGAGCCACACTAAGCCTACCTGCCCTAACTTCCTACCCTGCAGTGGCAAAGAAAGTTGTTTCTCTCTCTCTCTCCCTAATCATGCTTAATTGTTCACTGTTGTTGAAAAATACATATGGATGCAGTGATTGCTTTCCACATTCGAAGTATGGAACAGATGCTCGCTTTACAATTGTGCCCTTAGTTTGCAGTTGGTGATAGTATTGCTTGTCAGATTTTGCATATGCATACCCCCCTTATGAAATTGCCTTTGGGTTCAATAAAGCATGATGAACTAAATCTAAATCTTTCTTCTAGGAAGCCGTGGTAACGCGACGAGCACAGCCTGACGACTTATGTGTTACGTTTTCAGTTGGAGCTGCTCGCACACATTTGGTGCTGTTAAGAACGGTCAGCTGTAGTGCAAGTTTTGCCAACCAGTTGCGACTGTGGAAGCAACATCTCGGGAGCATCGCCGCCAACCTCTAGCCACAGCGCGACTAAATCGACTTTCTGTCGGGGAACAATACGCGCCTCCTCCACTCTCCGTCGCTTCAGCTAGGATGCGTTCGATGAAGCAGGCTTTGTGCTGAAACCGCCGACCTCTAGCCTCATCGCTATTATGACAATGAGTTCGGCGGGCCAACTATTGTTACCAAACTCCCCAACGCGGACCTGATCTGGTACGGGTGCGCGAGTTGCCGCGGGAAAGCCGTTTTTCGCTCCTTCCCACGCACCGACCAAGACGCAGGACAACGCGCTACCCGGAACGGCTCCGAGTTCTATGAAATTCTTGTGGTGTCGGTTTCGGACCGTAAACACGTGTGTGTGTGCATGTGTGAGTGTAAACCGTCCTGCGGAGAAGCGGCTAGTTTGCGATGAATAAATGAACGTTCACATCACCTTGTATCGGGGGAGGACCGAGTGTTTAAAAACTGCTGTTGTACGGATGCTCGACACACTTTTCTTAAGCAGTCATGTTGGACTGAGACTCTCTCTCAAGCAGTCATGTTAGACTGATGTACTTTCTCAAACAGTCATGTTAGACTGATATAAATACTGTAAATAAACCCATATTCCTCGTTCTCGAAGAGAAGCAGTCCTTCCCTTCATCAACGTCCTCAGCGTGGATAAGTTGGACGACGGCTTGGGCCAGCTACCTTCTAATTCATGCCGGACTCCAATCTTGACAACGGATCCCGAGCGATGGGATTGAGCCCCAATCCTGACAGTGCGCATCCTGCGAAGTCCGAATAGGATTACGTAGCGCCTTGTTTTCGCCACGCCGCCTATGTCTTTGCGTGGGAGACAGCTTTTGCCTGGCTTCTGCGCAACTTCAGCGGCGCCATCAGTGACCGTCGACAGCTTTAAAAGGACCTGCATGGGCCGCTACGCACTTCTTGGGAGCCGTGGTAGCGCGACGAGCACAGCCTGATGACTTATCTGTTACGTTTTCAGGTTAGTCTCTTTTTTTATATCAGTAACATTCTGCATATACTTTGCTACTGTTGCTGCCGCGGTTTTTTGTATAGCGCATGTAGTGAATCTGCTTTTTATATTTTTTTGTGATTTGTGAGTACTGAAGTGGTCCTAATGCAGAAGGCGGTGAATGACCTACGGGGAAAGCTGCGCCTTGAAATTAAGGCTGCACGAGTGGCCGTAGAACGCGAACTGCATGCTGAGATCAGAACGTTTCGAACCGAATTCCGGGAATAGGCTCTACATGAATGGAGCGTTTGAGGGAATGTGGAAAGTTGAGGACACTATCAAAGCCGAAATGCAAGTCTGAAAGCTGAAAGCAATGCGTTCTGCGCCGAGCGAGATGCAATTCGAAAACGCTTCGCCGATACCGAGTCTCGGTTACTGTTGTCGGAACAGTATTCGCGTAATAGGAATATTGAAATCAAGGCAATTGAAGAGAAACCCACTGAAACTGTCAGTGGCATTGTCCGCGAGCTCGGAGTGCTTTCTGGTGTGCTTGTAACGCCTCGGGATATAGTAGCTTGTCATTGCGCTCCGTCTAAATCAAAGCCCAATAAGATTGTTGTTCAGTTTACCCGGCGTCAAAAGAGAGACGAATTATTTGAGAAGACAAGGACGCTACGGCTCAACAACAAAGATGTTGGAAACACTTCAACATCGCCCGTTTTAATGACCATTACCGCCCGTTCAGAAGCGCCTGCTGGGAATGGCTCTCTCTAAAAAAAAGGGAAAGTGGCTGGAAGGATGTATGGAACAGAAACGGAAAAATATACGCTAGAAAGTCAGACGGCTCTGAGGTAATCGCTATAAAGAATGAGTGTGATCTTTAAAAAGTTTCGGTAGAAGTATTCACATCACCGGCAAGCTAACCGATCTGAGCTTTATCATTCATTTGGACAGCGGAATAGCTAACAAATCATACTCACAGCTGCGAATAAACGGTACCGGTGCGCGCTTAACATGGTAAAAACTGTCAATGACGCCTGCTATCGCGGCAATTGATAATTCCCGTAGCTGCCTTTTGGCCATGCATTGGAATCGGCAACTGAAAACGAATGACGTAGGTGGAGTCAGACGAAGTGAAATCATGCCTGTATTTTCGCATTCGAATGTAGGAATTACAGTTTGTAAAGTCAATGAATTTACTGAGTTTCTTACAAGTGTTGTACTTCTTATATCTGTTCCTTTATTTGTATTGTGCTATTTGCCATGCCTTCCACATCTACAGTTATTTTACATATCAGAACTATGTAACCTTATAATAAAGCTAGCGATAAGAAGCCATGCTTTAATTGTGTTCATTTTAATTTACAGTCTTGCAGCAACAATTACAGTAATTGACTGTGTATTTGATGTAATTGCGTTTTCGGAAACTTGGTTCACCACGGAGCATCATATTTATCATATGCCTGAATATAAATCTTATTACTTAAACTGTACTGCGAAACGAGGCGGTGGAGTGCCAAGGTTAATTTTATGTGATATGAACTGTGAAATATTGTTCGAATTTATCTTGTTACCGATGTTTACGAAGTGCTTACACTCAAGTGTGGTTATTACTTATTTTGTGTCTGCTATCGTCCGCCCGGCAGCGATCCTTCATTTTTTTTATTTCTTGGATTCTGTCTTATAATTAGTAAACAATAAAAAATCTAACATAATCTTAGGCGGCGATTTTAATATTAACCTCGCTTCCTACAGCAGGATGAAAATAGATTTTGAAACATTATTAACCATCCTATGTCGGAATGTTATTTCATCACCTACAAGAATACCGGCCACTCATACGCTCATAGATCTGTCCATAACAGATCCAAATGCTGAGTTTATTAGTTGTGGTGTCATTAATTACGCCATAACTGAGCACTTGCCGATTTTCGTGTCTTGACAAAAACGTTAAGATTAACAAGCAGGCAAGACAACGGACAAGTTACTGGGTTATCAACCCAGAAAAATTCTCAACGTTTCATGAGCGTTTAGCTAATATTAGCTGGGATGATGTGCTCAGTCAGAGGAGCCCTGAAATAGCATATGACAAATTTATTAAAATATACACGGATATTCACAATGCCTTATTTACACTGAAAACGTTTACCCGACCGAAAAAAAGCTCGCAAGTCCTGAGTCACCGCAGACATGTTAAAGCTGATAAAAGAGCGACATCAACTTTATGCAAAGTTCATACGAACCAGGTGTCCGCATGCATACTGCAAGAGTTTAAATATTACAGAAAATACGTTAGTAAGGAGCTTCGTACTGCCAAAAGACGTTAACAGGCATACTTTTTCAGCTCATCAACAGGACGTTCCCAGGATGTATGGAAAATTCTAAACTCTCTGATTGGACGCTCACAAGGCGCAATTACAAAAATTGTGAAAGTTGACGTGAAACTAAATTGTGGTAATCTAGCTAAGGCGTTAAATGACTATTTTCTTTCAGTTGCCCCAACACCGGGTAACTATAATATCTTACGCTATATGGGACCACAAAATCAATACACAATGTTTCTAAAACCAGTCAAACAAGTAACTACAGGGTTCCTATCATTAAACAACAGTAAATCGCAAGACACATTTGGCCTGCAGATGGATCTAGTCAAGTACACTATCGATATCATTGCACACTATCCAACACACATATTTAACATGTGTTTATTGTCTTGCGTTTTTCCACGTAACGTGCAATCCACTAGGATTGTTGTAAAATATAAAAAAGGGCAGAAAGGATTATATGTACAATTATCGGCCCATTTTTATTCTGCCTGTGTTCGCTAAAGGCTTTGAAAAAATAATCCTTAAGCGCATGACATGTTTTTCTGATCATCACCAAATACTAACTTCGTCACAGTATGGTTCCCGGCCGAACATGTCGACTAAACTAGCACTCCTTACTCAGAAGGAATATATTTTAGAAAATTTTGAAAATAAAGATATGGTTCTGTGAGTTTCCCTAGACTTCACTAAAGCTTTCGATCTCATCAATCATCACACCCTTCTTCGGAAACTTGAGCACTACGCTTACCGTGGGAAAGTGTTGTCTTTAATTTCTTCATACTTACAACGTGGAACACAATTCGTTGGCATTAACCGACATCATTCTTCAGTAAAACCGCTAACTTCAGTTGTTCCTCAAGGGAGCATTTTGGGCCCTTTCCTTTTCATAATATACATTAATGAACTCTTGAATATTGATGATGCATGAAAGTACATGATATACGCCAACGACACGGCGGGTTTATTCTTTTCAGGGGTTTCAAGTGTCGAGTTAACTGAAAGAGCCAATAAGACTTTTTTAGCAACTAGTTATTAGCTGGGCTCTTGAAAAGGATTTAAACATCAGTTTTCAAAATACTAAAGCTGTAATGTTCCACCCGCGTCAAAAATGTCTCCATCTTCCACTCCTCATGATAGCTAACACTGAAGTAGAAGTTCGCTGTTTTAAAACGTTAGAAATCTACTCTTCAGAAAACATGTCATGGGACGATCATGTTAATTACCTTGTCGGAAAACTTTCTCGTACGACTAGCATTATGCGCCGTCACTTTTCATATTTTTCAATGTCGGTAAATATCTTATAATTTTTTTTATATTCCTCGATAATGAACTATGGCGCCCTAGCCTGGTCTACGACAACGCTCGAAAACAAAGACTTCTTCGGCTACAAAAACGAGGCGCTCGTATAGCCTTAAAGTATAGCCTTGACTCGCCCGCTGCGAAATTATTTCATAAATTCGAAATTGTCACCGTGAAATCATTCCATCCCTACAGGCTTGCTCGACATTACAAATCTCACGCATCTAGGCATACTAATACATTAAATAGTTTGGCGGGACTTTAAGAGAACCATCCTTTATACAATACACGTAAACCTGAAAAGTGCAAAGTTGAAACATTCCACACGAACTACGGAAAACAAATGCTAAAATTTCGCTTGTCGTGTTTACTCAATGAATTGTCGAGAAATAACATTGATATTTCTGAAATAGCGAACAAAATTTTGCGCGCAAGATACTTGTGATTAATCACCTCACAAGATTCTGTAAGCTTTACGGTTCATGCAATGTTGAATTTGGACATGTAATTCTTTTTTTTTTCTCTTTGCGTTACTTATTACCCATATCTTCGTATATCCTACAGTTATTAACTCTGCATTCTGACTTTATTAGTATGCTTATTCTTATTTCTTATGTATTCTGTTCAAACTGATATTTGCGATTGCTTACATATATTCTATATGGTTGTCTTAATTGTTGTGCTAGACAAACATAATTATTTTCCATGCTTACTGTCAATGCATACGTACTAAAAATCTAACCTGCTAGACCGCACTCTTCTCGCTATCTACCATTTCAAGGGGGCACGGACCTAGTCAAGCCTTTTGAAGTCTTTTTGTCCGCGTTCCTAAGGTTCTTGTGATGTTTTAATAAAGGTCGGTCGGTAGGTCGGTCGTTCGGTCGGTCGGTCGTGTAAGGATGTTTTTTTAACCTTTGGATCCCAACGAAAGGCGACTGCCACGGCTGGCTATTCGACCCCTCACTTTATGTTAGTCGCAGAATGCCATAAGAGCAGTGACAGGTGAATAAATTAAAGAACAACTTCTTTGTCGAGAGATTTGTGCTTTTCTTTCATCCCTGCATCTTGCTAAATATTGCAATAATTCGGTGGCATTGCAAAAAAGCTGTTTGTGGCCCTTTATTGAATAACCTACAGGCTTTTGCACTCCAGGGGCGATCCCACCGTTAGCAACTAGTTTGTTGCGTTAGTAGGCGATCCCACCATTAGCAACCTGTCTCTTGCGTACTCCAGGGTAGCGTACCGTACTGCTGCCGAGAAGTAGCGACGCCTGCCTTTTGAAGCTCGACCGACATTACTTATTGGGTAGCGTAGCGTTGTCGGCGGGCTGCAGGCATCCGGTAGACCATGGCGACCGAGAGAGAGATTCTTGGTTTGGGAAGGAAAACATGTGGTAAAGTGCAGCGCAGTAACTAGGGCGAGACGATGATTTGCTAGTGCGAAACTTGCACTGTTTATTCAAAGGTAGTTGAAAGAAAATAAGAAGAGCATGAAGTATGACGTATATCAAAAGTACATTCCTTAAATAGGCTCGCTACAAGTGTGGGCGGGATCTTGCTTCCGTCGATGACACATGACAGGCACCGAGAGGCACCCCTCCTCCTGCATTACCGAGCACGGGAAGGAGAAGTCGATCCTCTTTTTGACGAATCCTGGGAGAAGATCGGGTGAATGACCTCTTCGGCGCCGTGGGGTCCGGCCAAGTAGAATGTAAGGGGATTAAAAAATTAAATTATGGGGTTTTACGTGCCAAAACCACTTTCTGATTATGAGGCACGCCGTAGTGGAGGACTCCGGAAATTTCGACCACCTGGGGTTCTTTAACGTGCACCTAAATCTAAGCACACGGGCGTTTTCGCATTTCACCCCCATCGAAATGCGGCCGCCGTGGCCGGGATTCGATCCCGCGACCTCGTGCTCAGCAGCCGAACACCATAGCCACTGACCAACCACGGCGGGTGGTAAGGGGATGACTAGCACCCGCGGTGCCCGACCAAGTAGAAGGTAAGGGGATGACGTATCACCCGCGGTGCCCGACCAAGTAGAAGGTAAGGGGATGACGTAAAACCCGCGGTGCCCGACGAAGTAGAGGGTAAGGGGATTACGTATCACCCGCGGTGCCTGACCAAGTAGAAGGTAAGGGGATGACGTATCACCCGCGGTGCCCGACCAAGTAGAAGGTAAGGGGATGACGTACCGCCCGCGGTGTCCGGCTATACCTAACAAGGCCTGGCCATTTTGAATTGACAAGCGCCGTGCATACAATGCACGCTAATGATCGGGTCTGCTAAGTATTGCATCGCTACGTGCGGCGGAAAGACCTGAAATTTCAAACCAAACGCCATTTGCCCTTCTCCTCACGGGTGTAGGGGTTGGAGGACGGACTTCTGGATGAAAACCAAACTTGGGAGTATTTATTTTACATTATATACAGAGAGGCGAGAGACAAGTAACAGTCGTACAGTCATTACGGGCCGGCAGCAACTCGGACGCTGCGGCCCGCGGCAAGAAGTTCGAGAGAGGTCAATCAGGGAATCAGGGAATGCTCTGGTCTCTCTGGAATGCTTCTTTTAAACCCTCCGAGGACTGGAAGTCGCGTCATGTTCGACCAATGGGAGAGTCCGCTCAGATGACGCCATTTTCAGCCAATGGTTGGCGCCCGTATCGCGTTGTCACACCCGGCGGCTCTCTGCGGTCTTGCCTCGCAGACTTGTAATGCGCTTCTTCAAAGGAGGAGAAGTGGGGTGACGATTGGGCTCCATTGTCCGAGGGCCCCTTCTAATCCCGGCGGCGTACGAACTTGTTTGCAAGTGTCCTGCCTCAGGAATGTGGCACCCCTGCTTCTGCATTCCTCAATTAGCTGTGCTGCGATTCGAAGTGGTTTGGGGAACTCGAAGTAGGCGCAGGAAACAGCTCCATATCTAACACGGGCGCTGCGCTCCCAGCCGCAAAGTCTACGTATATGGCACAAGTGCGCTTATGTACATCGCACTGCTGTGAAGTCGCGCGTTGTGACACGTGACATCGAGAATTATTCAAGGCAACATCTGTTATGTGTGCAATATATGGCTTCAATAGACGAATTAAAGTTTAGAGAACTAATAAAACACACAAATAGAATGACTGCGTGTAATTGTACTTAGCAGCAAGAGAGATGTACTTCCGTTCTGTCTGCTTGTTCCCACATTGTACAGTCGCACGCGCAGACAGCGAAACTGTCATTTTCTACCGTGTTCCAGCGCAGGATCATGCTCTGTGATCCGCTTGTATCTAGATGCCTCAGCAGTCATGTAGCACTGACTTATACGGATAGTCAGCTGTTCTCGTGCACAGCGCGGAAAATCATACGTTGCGCTAAACGAGACAAACGTAACAGCTCGCGCTCGACGCCGTCAGCGGAAGTGCGCCGCGCAGCAGAAAAGCGAGAAAAAAAACTGAAGACTGCCGTATGCGTCACGTATGCGTCAAAACTGACGTATGCGTCACGCGATCCTCGAGGTCTGGTATGGGAGAACGCAGGGAAGGAATTTCGCTTGCGGAGGCTAGACGGGGCAAGTGGACAGTGTTCCTCTTAGTAGTGGCCCTCACCTCCGGCAATCATGGGTTCGCGGCCCTGCAATATTTCTACTCGGCTATTAACGCACCAATTTGAAAAATTCTTGCGGCAGAACGCTCCCTAGAGGACATCTAACAACTTCCAGCACATAAACCAAATTCGCTATGTGGCCTGGTGAGGGGCTCTTTAAAATCCCAGGGAGAAATGTTCTTGCAAATAGCATGGCACTTCATTACTCGTAAAGGTAGTAATGACAGAGGATATCGTTATGAGTTTACAGACTGTTAAAAGTGATCACAAAGTTATTAGAAACTGCTTTTAGAAGCGTGTTAGGCATAGATGTTTCTGCACACTTGATTAGCTGTGGACGTTGATATGATCTCGATCGGGTGAGGTGCGTCTTTACCGCAGGAATCAGGAAACGACGACGGAGCGGGGCATAGTGAGGATGAAAAAAAAGTAGAAAGGATTGTGTTGACTTCATTGGTACATGGATGTGACTCTCATCTGAGTCTAGAGCGGTTCTTATCAACACGTGGGCCAGCACGTCCTTAAATAACCTCTGGTGGTCCTGTCGTCGTCGCCATCCGCTTCCGGAACCCGTCTTTCCCTTTTGCCCATCCTTGGTGTCAGCTCGGGGAAAAGGGGCGACGTCGTCTTGACCTTTGGTTTCTACTTCTATCCTTTTGTGTCAGTTCGGGTAAAAGCGGGACGTCGTCTTGACGTATGTGTGTATGATTGGTATGTAACATGCGCTTTGTAATGCTTCACTGTTAAATGCTAAAATGAAGCCCTTCGCGTTACTCCGCAAAACAATAGAGGAGAAAATATTCATATGTAACAATTTTGCTAGCGATTGCTGTTATCTAACTTTCATGGCGCGCATCACACGTCGCCTGTCGTCCATCACTATAATTTCCAGGCAAAAGATTCGACCACACCTCGTCCCTCCCATCGTTCCTTCGTCGTCATGCCACGATCGTCACCGCTTTGCCATCGTCGTTTTTTTTTTACCTTCGCCTTGTTGCCACCTTCGTTGTCGGGCCATCCAGAGCTGTTTTCAGCGGCACTAGCTCACAACCCATAAAACTTTCTGCCCTTTAAATTTGCATTACCTGCATCTACAAGATCTATCCGATCGCTTTGACATAAAAAAAATGTTGCCCGTACAATAGTTTTATTTCAGCAACGTAGATCCAAAGATGTCACCATACGTGCGGTTCACCTTAGTCCAGCCTAGGCTACTTAAGTTTAAGGGGAGTGGGACCTAGGAAGTCTCGAGGGAGATACTGAAAGCAACCCACTTCTGGTTGCTCTACTCTGCTTTTCTGAAGAAGAAAGAAAGAAAGATAAAAAGGGCGTCTTCATGCACCAGCACTAACGCACACAAATGCTGCTATATTTAACGCGTTCTACTGGGTTAATACACAGAAGTATAGACTAATCTTTTCAATGCAGGTCCAAGCTAACCAAAACGCTTTGAACAGCAATGAATAGCGCGCAGAGGACGGGACAGGAAAATTCAGACACACACGAACAGCACGAGCTCGTACTGTTCGTGTGTGTCTGAATTTTACTGTCCCTTCCTCTGCGTGCTATTCATTGCTATCCGAATCATGTACCAGCGAACCCAAAAAGCTACGCTTTTAACAATAACAAATAGCATCATTTCAGGCCTTTAAATAGACCATGATATAAGCATTCTCCGATGGTCCAAAGGGTGCTTGCTTAATACTCCAGATATATTGCGTAGCGGCTGCCTTTGTTGGGCATAAAGCGAATAGCCTAAGAGAACATGCCCAAAGTTATGTCTACCTCGCCACAAGCTTAAGGTGTAGACTTACGCGATGTATTTTAACAACATTATTTATGAAATCAGTGAGACGATGGGCGGAAACTGTAGCGCTCGCTGTTTAGTAGCAATGCTATTCAACTAACGGACAATAAAGTCAGTAAAAGCGCAAGAAAACTTAACGGCTTTTTAATTGAACGATATAATTAATTATCGATGAGGGTTTAATTGGTGATAAACTAAATATTTTCAGTTAAAGAAATGGAATGGGGTTACACGAACATACAACCTTGCCACAGATGAGTGCCGAGCCCGTTACATTCGCCTGACGTCTCCGGTGCTCTAGCAATTCAGTTACGCTGACGACAGCCTCCCCGTCCCCATTTTTTTTTCAGTATTTATACATACGTGTGTTATCTTGAATAAAAATAGTTGTAGTCCCATACGCTTTGCTTGGATCCATCTTCTGTTGGTTATAATATAGTTTGTCCAAACCACGCCACTGCGAAGACTTAACGTCTTCGCAATGGCGTGGTTTGGACAACAAAGCCCAACATTTTACGGTCCCGAGTCCGTATTCACTGAAAACGTTCGTAAACTGTTCGTAAAAGGAGATGTCGGTAAATATTTATGCTGGGAGATATTATTATTAGCGAAGGCGGTCGACCAAAGGCAAAATAGTTCTTAGGAACGAAAAGCTTTGTACATTTGGCCCCTGTTTCCCATCTGTACTCCGTCTTCCTCTCTATGGTGACTGATGCGTGCAATTAGTACACGCAACTCCCGCTCTGTGGAGTACAGCTATGGCTCAATTCTTGGACAGCCCATATCTCTGCTCATCTTCGCTATTTCCTGGATCGAATGCAATAACTGTAAGTAAAGAAAAAAATTAAAAACTGTTTGAATAAACATATTAGGGCTTTAGCTTTGGCTATTTATAGCTTTGGTGCCTTCTGCGGATCATATGATAAGCCAATGCGTGAGGCCTGAATGCTAACGCCTGCCGCAACCGCCGTTTATGTGCTCATAATCGCACGCATATTCATCACCACTCTCCCGACCATAATGTCTTCGACGCGACGGAAACCCCGCCCGTTGTAAGGTTTCCGCGCACGTGCATTTTGGTACGGGAGCCAGGTGGCCTTGATAGGTGCAACGATAAGGTTGGCACATAACATCTGTTGAGCAGGTGTCCTTGACAGAAGTTATGGGGACAAGCAGGCGCTTCCGGGATTACGTTTTCGTGATGTGCCTGGTTACTGTATTTAAAAATAAGCGGGATCTCTATTTTTTGTTTCTTTATAATTATTTGAGTTGGGCTGCCAAACGAGAAATGACTAAACTGAGAAGCCCAGATTTTGATCCGAGTCACAGGAAACGACACACTTTAGCTGCTGTGATTATGGCGTCGCGCTATTGAGCCCGAAGTCACAGGCCCAATTCCTGGATGCTGAGGCTGCATTTCGATGAAGGCGGGAAAGCTAGGAAGGACGTGCAAATACTGACATTTAGGCACACGTTAGAGAAACCCTTGTGGTCTAAACCAATACAACAAGCATTTGCCACCACATAGGCGTTGTTCTTTGCAAAACGTCGTCATTATGCACTAATTCATGAAAACGCCGTGTTTCTGGGTGTCTGAGTCATAAATATTCATCTATGTATAGTAAATGAAAATAGTAACTGAAAGTAATAACCGAGGTAGTTGCAGTGAAAGAAACCTGACAATACCTTTTTTTTTCTTTTTTCGCCAATTTATGCGGTAGAATTGACTGGGCTTCCGAGCATAAAAGGAGCCTCGTATCAGCCAAGTGCATGTTCATAAGGAGGTGACATTCGATTTTATTGTCCCGTGCCAGTCAGCCATGTTTAATTCGCTTACCTTTTGCTTAGGACCGCTCTCATTATTGACCAAATTAAACACTGCCTCAATTTGAGATTGTTATAATACAAAACTTGTTTGAAATGTAACGCACACTGCCATTTTTTGCATTACGGGCGAGAGCTAAAAGTTGTTTGAAGAAACTGCTGTGCTATCTATAGGCATAACTATATGTGCACTAACTAGGTAGGTAACGGAGGTTTCTCGACTCGAAAGACGTTGCAACCGAGGCAATGTCAACACCTTGTTGCGCTGCTGAATTGTGAACTGCCATTTTCGTTGAGTCAAGGGGTACCTTCCTGACTCTATCAATTCCGTGGCAAATTTTTTCTTCTACCACGATCCCATTGGTGCATGTATACCTATGTTCTTTCTTACAGCGTAAATATCAGGTAAGAGTACAGCGGTGCGGCGTCTTCGCTTTCAATATTGGGTTTCGCGTCGCTCTGCGCTGCTCCTTCCGATATGCGCTCCTAAGTGCGGCACATGACCGGTCGGTCGTCCGAGCTGCCGCCGACTACGATGCCCCGCGTATGAGTCAACTCTCCGAGTTCTGTTGGATTGCTGGTTTGCCAACATTAACGTTAGCCACAGGGCCAGGTGAATAAAATGCCAAAATTGACTTCCTTAAATGATGCATGTGTATGTAAATGAAATTGTAAAACATATAAGCTGATAAACCCTTATATTCGCGATGTTTCCGATATCAGAGTAGATGCTCGTCCCATTTATCAAAAATATAATAAAACTGCTGACTGCTACGATTGAATATCAAGGTGAATACAATAATGAATACACTATAGGTAGTCTCAATGTCGGTATAGCTCTGTTATTTCTAAAAATACAGAATTTTATGGCCCATAAGCTTTCACTCGTATTAACTCACCGCGCAAACAGATGTCAGTAAATTGACGAGAACATGCAGCTAGTGTTTTATTGTCTGCGGAAAAGGCTTTGCCTCTCCCAGGGTAAACGAATGAGTGTGTGACGGGGCCTTAACGTTGCAGAAAATTTCGGACGATTGAATTGACGTCCACGCTGGATTCGATTCATGAATCCTGCCTTCAGCTGCACGCAGGTCAAAATAGAAATCCCGAAGGGCATTTCAGGTGGCATCTAGTGCCAGTCAAGACGCTTTAACTTTACTTCACGACGCTTACCTCAGTCATACACTATACATAACATTGTGCGTGGTCGGGTTTTGTGTGCGCACGTGTATTGTCTTTTCTCCTTGTCACTAGAAGGCTATAAGGCATCACATGAACTTTTCTTTTCTATTTGTTTTTGTCGTATTTTCGGTCACCTTTGTTTTCTCCTTTAAGCTTTAAACGTAGTCTCTCACTTACCGCCTTAAGCACTTGTGGAGAAAAACCCGCTGCAGTTAGTCTCTGAACTTGACTGTCAAGGCTTTCCTGGATGACGTAACAACAGCCTTTCTGTAGCGCACACCGGATACATAAAGCGGCTATATTTCTTTTTACCAACTTATAATTGCTTGATTCAAACGGTAGCAAAGCCTTCTCAGTTCTTGGTGCATAAATCCAGCAAACGCGGCTGTCGTCTCGAAAAGTTAGTGTTACATCTAGAAACACAGTGCTTTTTTCTTTAGGAAGTTCAAAGGTAAAATTCAAAGTGTCGGAACACCCTTTGATATACGTTAAGATACCTTCCGTCACAGCTTCCAGTCAGAGGGCACGAGCCTTAAAATGATCAAAAAATAGTTTACGTATCGGAATGCGCGAAGCACTTTATCGTCGTTAGCTGTGACCTCCATTTGCCTTTTGTCAAACTTACAGAAATATCTTGCATAACAGAGGGGCCACAGAGGAAACTGAATTACGGCTCATGATAAATACATAGTCGGCAACTCAACAAACGCTTCGGCGCGGTCACCACACTCGTTCTGAAATTTTACCACGCCTGTATCATCAATAAATTCTCGAAAGACAAGGAACAATGCATCGTGGGGCACAGAATAGTATGGGTCTTCAATGTCACTTGATACAGCACTGATTTCCCCCGGCAGTCCTTCCTGTAAAACTGCAACCAAGTGCGTCGAGCTGCGGGTTTCGAACGGATCATATGCGTCCAGGAAGTCGAGTTTGGTCTGTAGGCATTGCCCAAGTCCCTTCTGTCATTGATCGATCTTCGGTTACTACCGCTCTGAGCGGGTAGTTCACTTTATGTGACTTTGCGGCGAAAAACACTTTCAATTGTATTGCATCATTTTTCTTCACTACTTTTGCAAGATTCACCAGGTTACTCGTTCAACTTCTTCAGAGCAGACGTTTTTGCCTTCTTGGGTAGAATGTCTGAAGACTTGAAGTGGTTTCCCATGGCTTCCGATGATTTCTTTCTAAAGGTCTCATTCGGGAGCACCACGAAACCACCTTCTTTGTCAGACGTCAGCAACCTCAGGTAGTGATCTCAGAAATAAGAGACAACCCTTTGCAAATCCACTTTCTTGCCACCTCGGTGACGCTCTTGTGCTTCAGTCAGGCAGTCAACGCTTTCGGATACATAACGGTCCTTTTTCTGTTCATACCCCCTCTCAGCAAGACTGCTCACATTGGCCAAAAAATTATGATCTTGCAAAATTGACTCGACGCTCTACCTTAGGCCGCATCGCAAGGTACACTCAATGTCCGGGGGGACAGCGCGTCCAGTTAAGCACGTGACTGAGCTGCCTGAGGATTTCATCTTGCTTCTTGCGGGAATTTTCTGTCTGACTTCACTCCAATACCAGTCAGTTAGTTGTGCAGTGTATCTTCGTTGTTCTTGAAACCTGCGCTGTCCAATCACAGGGTTCTGCCCTTCCATGCAAAAGATTCTAAGCCAGTCTTGAAGGTGTCTCATATGCCTCCAGCATTCTGATTTCAATATCTTGCAGATTCTTCTCCAGTGGCCTGCAGAAGGTTCCGGTAGACCAAACAACGACACCATGTTTTGAGGAGGACAACCCGATTTGATGCAGAAAGAGATGTACCGAGCTCGGCACGAAGTATAGGCGATGGTATACGCACAAAAAAGGCGCAGTTTTGCCCGAAATCGAAGCACCAATTGCGATAGCCAATTAGTAGATGCCTATAAAAAGTAAGGGTAGTAGTTTTATCAGCCGTATAACCTTGTACAGATTCGCTTACTAGTTAAATTAACAAGCACGGTATCACGCGCGCACAGGTAAACATGAACACATCTCGCTCGATGCATGACCGCGGAAACTCGCTGTCAAAATGCTGGAGTGAGGAATCGCGGCAGCAGCAGCGAGCGAATTGACCTTCATGCATATCTCGCTTCAACGCCAACGAAACGTCGAAAGCACAGCGTATACGAAGCTACCGGCACTGCGCGCACTCTGCAAACATAGCACATCGCCTTCAATATGCCCGCACGGTCACGCGGTAATCTGCAGCCGCCAGAGAAGAACGCCTTCCCGCTCCCTAGCCTCACCCCCATGCTTCGAATATTCACTTTCGCATGCGCGCGCTTCCACCCCGCCTTCGTCGCTCGCGCATGTCAAAGTGATTATTAAAACTATTGCATAATTCATCTTAGTTAACTAATTAAATGGAATATAAAACATACTCTAAGGAATGCCACATGACGGCAAAGCATATGCCGTTGGTTTCATTCAGCTGCGGCTAACCACGTTTTTTTTAATCTTTGGCACAAGTTACGTGAAACACCCTGTATATCAGTCATGGAAGTATGTCGGTAGACCACACGAATCGACTGTCATAAGAAATTATGAAACCTGAGACAAACCAGCAGCTTCCATAAACAGCGGCGGGACACTCAATGTTTGAGTCCCAGCCTACGCACGAATGTTCTAGCACTTATGGCCTCAAATCCTCATGCTAGCCTGCAGGACGTGGCCGCCTCGGTACCAATTTCCAAGTCATCAGCATGGGGTATTCGAAGTGACGCGGCCCTTCACCCGCACCAACTTAACCTGCACCAATGCTTAGAAGATAGGGACCTGCAAAAACGTTTAGATTTCTCGAGTTGAGTCCTCACAAAAACCGAAGAGTCAACGGACTTTTTGAGCAACATCATGTGCATATGTAGATGAGGGCAAATTTTGCAGAAACAGGCAAGTAAATTTGCATAATGCACATTCTTGGAGTGACTTCAATCAACATTGGGTAAAGCGCAATCGGCATCAGTACCAGTGGTTGTTCAATGTGTGGTACGGAATATACGCCGGTGCTGTAATCGGTCCCATCTTCTTCGATCACACATTTACTGGACAGCGTTACATGGACGAAATCCTTGAAGGAGTGGTGGATGAGTTTCTCAGCGAAGTTCCGTTGTCACGTCCTCCACATCTGTGGTATCAGCAGGATGGGGTGCCAGCACACAGCAGCAGCAGGGCACGAAACTGGCTGGATGCGACTTTTCATGCGCAATAGAGTGGAAGGCACGGGCCTGTAAATTGGCCGGCTAGGTCACCTGACCTCTCTCCACTCGATTTCTTTCTTTGGGGTTATGCCAAAGATCGTGCTTACATGATCGAGACGCACGTGAGATGAGCTCAAGGGAAGGATAATGACTGTCTGCCATAAAATTCCTGCGTCTGCCATCAAGAAAGCCACAGAACATGTAATAAAGCGGACTCAATATTGCCTAGCTGCAGAAGGAGACCTATTCGAACGCGTTCTCTAGGCGGCAGCTGGTGTTCAAAGGCGCTTACGAATTCATAGATAATAAGGGCACACTGAAATCTGACGGTTTTAAATGCGTAAGCACTTCTATCCTTACCCAATGGAAAAACCGTCCCTCTGTCTGTCCCGTAGCACGATCGCTTTTGAGCATAGCGCCCGCAGTAGTGAACGAATTCACCAGCGTGCTGCCTCTCGCTTCGACGCCAACGAAGCGGCGAGAACACAGAATGGACGCAGTGGGAGAAAAGGATTCAAAGCCCATTGTTTCAGGACCAACTAAGGGCAGTCCAGAGGGCCCATGATGTCGCTGAAAGGCTTGGCCTGACAGTGCCAACGTGGGAGCGGCCCGCCTTGGCTTGAGAAGTCGAGCCTCCGGACCTCATTACAATAAAAGTTTTCACACACACACACACACACACACACACACACACACACACACGCACACACGCACACACACACACACGCACACACGCACACACACACACACACACACACGCACGCACGCACGCACGCACGCACACACACACGCACGCACACACACACACACACACACACACACACACAGCGCTCACAAAGCTCTCAGCACATGCCGCACTCTGCCACGTTTGCAGATCGTTTTCAAGATACGGGCCGCGCCGCCGCGCCAGACGTAGCCGCCGCCGGAGTACGGTTGATCATGGTTCAAAATGGTTCAGTGTAACTAATAAATGTTGAATGTATTTCCGTCATTTGCTACATCTCCTTGGTCATTTCATTCCACGTCCACATCCGCTGCGGGCTATCTATTAGCCCCGAGAACGAACACGAGCGGCGCTGCGAGCGCCGCTCGCGTGACGTCAGGGCACGGACTCGCGCCTGTCGTCTGCTACAGTTCGTGCGTTGTACGGGCGCTTTCTGCGGTGTTTTCGTTTGTTCGCCCTCGTTCTCTCTGCTTGTATGCTTATGGTGGTCGTCTCAAATATATTTTTATGACGTCTTCCTTTGCGAACATTTAATCAAAGAGCTAATTTCTTAGACAACAATGCAGCTCTCGAAGGCAACGCTACAGTGCCAGCCGAAGCGACACAGACCAGCCCATTGCGGGTTTTTCATACGCGCATAGACAATCGCAAAAGCATAGCCTATAGGAATCCAGTTATGATACCATACCTGCCGCGGTGCAACAAGTATGTCACAAAGCTGGCTATATATGACTTCTACAGCAGTTACGTTGATTTAATTCCGCTAAAACAGGTTTGCTCACGACGAGTAGTCCATGGTATAATATCGAATTTTTGCATTTCCTCACAGAAACGCTCGGCAGTAGCACGGTGACTTAACTAATACTGGAGCTTAGATTCTACACGCCTCACTTGCTTCTTTAACTGCTTGTCAACATTAGGCGGTTCTTCACGTGCTAATTTTTTTAAGCGGCGGAAATTTGAAGTAAAGTTAATGAAGGCTTACAGCTATTTACAGAGTACAAATAGGAATGTACCAATATATATTCCCTTTTCCGTGCTACACGTTCAACTCACCTCTTTAGAGCGCGTTTGTTAATGATTAATAATGCATGTTATGTTCCTCTTTTTTTGTCTATGTTACCAAGTGTATATCATTTATTTATTTCAATGCCGCAGTGTGTTTTGCATTGTTATCGTGGAAATATTTCACTGTGCTTTCATATATTGTATAACTGCAATGTTCTATGGCCACTATAAAAATGTAATTTATATGGCGCTTGATGTGTTACCCCTTGCAGCCATATTGTACCTAAGAGGGTGAGATTACCTCAAGCCGCGTCTGTGCGGCTTTTTTCCCTCATCCACCTCCATTTACAACTCCTCTGTACATGTGTGTGTGTAAATGAAAATTAATAAATCAAATCAAATCAAACTCACTTGAGAAATTTACTGGTGCTTGTTGCTTGAGGAATATACATGACGAATCTGTTTGGCAAACTGACACAGGCTGCTCGGCCCAATTTTTTTATTGAAGTATGCCTGCTGGACCGCATAGCTGCAGCCAGAAAGCAGTCGAAGCGTCAATGACTAGTAGTATGGGACATATTGAAGATATCGAAATTCCCCCTGTGGAGGGTCAGAAATCAAGTGAAAGTATATGCAAGGCTTGTGGTGCTTTCTTTATGAATGTTTGCGATTGGATTGGAGCAAACTTAAATTAGCCTGCAAGGTTCTGTTTTAAGTACCGACGAAGCGAATAGTTATCCGTTTGTATATAATTAAATAACGCTGGATCGAGACATGGTGAGACAAAAGGTGCTTGAATTTTCCTTTTGTAGGCAATCTAAGCTGCGTAGTAGTAGCTCGAGAATACTTTAGCCATTCCAGTTGGCGCTGTAAAAAAATGCTTTATGGTTTTAATTCGAAGTTGAAGTGAACTGATGGGTTTCGCGAACATAGCGTGCCTCGCCATACGGACAGTCTATTGCTACCATTACGTGATCAGGGGTGTGCCATATTGTCGATGAAGGCTACTGAGGGCCACTATGATACATTTCATCACTTTCAATTGAGTGGCTGTTGATCTAAACAACGAAACTTTTCTCTCAGGTGATTGCTACTATGGTGTTTGTGAATTAACTATGTAAATACTTTACATGACACGCCGTCGTGTTAGCAGCCATGAGCAATTCGTTTTTTGGAGGCCTGTTTCAGAGGGGGATGAAAGTAGCAGCAAACATTTTCATAAGAAATGCGCGCCTAACTATTTTTTTACGCATTAATGAATGGCCATATTTGAATAGAACAACACACCAGAGTAATAGGAATCATGATGACAGCTTCGCTGGGCAGTGTCTTTCTAACATCGGATAACATGTTGACGCCAAGTACCAAATTTTTCTTCCACGTAAAATGCAATCCCAGTTGAAAAACACAACAGGAAATTTTAAGAGTCTGTCGTATTTTGGGACGTTGTTTCTGTAGTTCTGTTGCCTGTAGTTCTGTTGCCTGTAGTTCTGTTGCCTGTAGTTCTGTTGCCTGTAGTTCTGTTGTCTGTAGTTCTGTTGTCTGTAGTGTGACGTCCTGTAGTAGAAAGTTGTGTAGTTCTTGATCAATATTTAATTAAAAATTGACAGAGACGTCCGTAAGGTTATGTAAATTTGTTAGTACAAAAAAGAAAAACATAAAAGTTAAAAAAAAAATTTTAAAAAAAACGTCGTCGCCTAGGATTCGAACATGCGACCTCACGATTCCGAGCCCGGCATCTTACCACTGCACCACCCCTGACATGCTTTTCGAGGGTACGTTTTGGCTATGTGAACAGTACGACGAGCCGATGCGCTGATGTTTACATTTGCATTTTGAGAGCCAAGATCCGCTATCACTCCACCGCGTCAATTGCCGCATCTCTAGAAGAGCAAGAGTGTTCGTACCATCGACGTACATCTTGCAGTGCTAGAACATCGATTTTGATGTACGATATCCTTATTAAATAAGACATTCAGAAATAGACAACGTTGACTTTTAGGGTTATTACCGCTAGTTTCGACAGTTGTCTCTCGTTCTTTACACTTTTGAGCGCGCATATAATTCGTGTGTTGAATGCAAAATAGCTAATGAACATTCGTGGATGAGAGTTCTTTCTGACAGCATACTGGCTTCTCACGGCAGCACTGTACCAGATTAATGAGACCCGAGCGAGACAGCTTTTCACGCAACTTTGTGGAACAACCCAAATCTTCTTTTCCGCTTCGCATAAGCTTGTGAAATATTCCTGGGAAATTAACTAATGTGTCAGTGTAACAGCACATGTAAGTCCACAGGCCTGTGTGCCACATCTTACAAAAAAAAAAAAACGGATACGCAGCCATTCCCGCAGATGGTATGATTTTGATCAGTGGCCGATTTTGAGGTGGCCGGTAGGGCGTTGGTGGTGCCGCGTCGTCACGGCACAATTGTAACTATTCGCCACGTCGACTTTATTACCGGTGTCGGCGCCATCAGCATTGCCGGCTTCAGAGAAGCGCGAGAAGCCCGACTTCAGAACTCTTGTTGTCGCGACAGAATGCTTCTGTTGCGAAATCAGAATTTCTGTCCTAATGTCAGAAATGTCTCCCAATTAAGAAATGTCAACGACTTCTGTCGTACAACAGAATTTCTGTAGTTGCGACAGGAATTCCTTTTGTCTTTTTCAACCGGGCACTACAGAAGCTTGTCGCATCACACAATTTCAGTGCACTTCTGTTGTCATCATTGGGTACATGTTCCGCCGATAGGTTTCCGTTGTGGAACAGTTCTCTGTAGTACAACAGAAGTTTGTCCATTACTTCAGGAACACTTCTGTTATGACAACTGGGGGCCTGTTGCAATGATAGGCTTCTGTCGTACAACAACATTTTTCTGTAGTACAACAGAAGTTGGTCGCATTACTTCAGGAACACTTCTGTTGTGACAATTGGGGGCCTGTTGCCACAATAGGTTTCTGTAGTATTTCAACAGCTCTCTGTAGCACTACAGAAGTTTTTCGGGTTACTTCAGGAACATTTCTGTTGGGACAACAGGGTGCCTGTAGTGATGACAATTTTTTCTGTAGTACTACAAAAATCTGTTGTAGAGCTTCAGCTTTCTATTGTAACAACAGACATACGACAGACTATACTTCTGTAGTAGCAACAACAAATGTCTGTTGTACATCAGAAAAGTCTGTCGCTCCATCAGGAATCTGTAGTTACTACAGAAAAATCCTGTTGTACAACAGAAATTTCTGTAGTACTACAAAAATCTGTTGTAGAGCTTCAGCTTTCTGTAGTAACAACAGACATACGACAGACAGTACTTCTGTAGTAGCAACAACAAATGTCTGTTGTACATCAGAAAAGTCTGTCGCTCCATCAGGAATCTGTAGTTACTACAGAAAAATCCTGTTGTACAACAGAAATTTCTGTAGTACTGAACACAACCTCTGTTGTCATTTTCAACTGGGATACCTCTCATAGCTAAATACTAAAGGAATGTTAAGTGTTTAGCGAAGCATCATACACAACTTCGCGCGTTGAATTTGCAGATATTCTTTTTTTAGTCAAAATTTACCGATAGACACGGCGCATATATGCATTGCAAAAACTTGTAGACCCCTTTAACGCTCTTAGCTTGCGATACCCAAGTCGCAAAGTTTCTCGACTCACACGTTTTTGAAGAAGAAACTGTGGTTAAGGTATTGCAGCTGAAAGAAGCCGACTTATTCTTCAATACGTACGGCTCGAGCCACCTATACCCCAAGCATACACGAAGGGAACGAGCGCGCGCGGCAGCCGAGCGAGCCGGAGCGAGCGGCGTCCTGGCCGTGACGTCACTCGCGAGAGGGCGCCATTCCTCTTTCTCGGGGCTAATAACGCCAGCAAACATTGCGTCTACTCGCCCCTTCTACGTCGTCTCGTGCAGGTATTACTTAACTGTTCGGTGTTGCAACCGCGCTTCTCCGTTTCACGGTTATTTCGCAGTCGTTCTGGCAATTATACGAAACACACCAGCATACTGCCACGAAACGCCATGTCAGTACTACGAAATGCTTACGCATCATTCAGATAAATTCCAGAGAAGATTCTGCGTTGGTTTCTTTTTCTTGTGCAGACGTCACGATTGCCAATTCGGCTCATTTAGAAGTGTTACATTTACTTTTGTACGCATCGGTTTTGCCTTTTCTATACACGTGAGTCACTTCACGGTCTGTTTATTTCGCTTTTAATTTATTCCCACGAACATGTTTTTGCAGCACGTATACACTCTAATTAAAAATAAAACCACTTTAATTTGGCTTCTGTCCGAAGCAAGTTCCTGGCACGAAATATAGCTTGGCGCACTCTTTCGATGCGATGCGAGCAAAGCCGGGATTTTGAAATATTCCATGCCTATTACATTGCTTTTCGCGTTTCGTGCGTGGTCAGAGTGGCGGCTCGGCGACGTTATCAAGGGGCTTTTTTTATCAATGTGATCAGTCGGCCTCGAATGATTGATAATAAGTGTGTCGTAGAAATGAGCGGAAGGGATAGCTGCGAAGTCGCGAGACCTGCTTTTGGTCCTCCTTCCTACCATCATCAAGGTGATGCGGTGCCTCTTCGGGTTTGCGACAAGCTATGCAGTTGCTTTCAATTAGCTTATTTTAGGGCGCTCCTTTATGGATGCTGGTGGGAGCACAGTCACGTGGTATTTTTTTAATTTTTCGTGAGGTTTTTTTTTTACCAGTTTACATGTCGGAAAAAAATTCTACGCAATTAACAAGTCGCTGGAAACACCGCAGTTAGATTTTATATGGGGATGCTTACAAATGCCTCATTGACACGTTGGTAATTACGACAGTACTTCTCGAGTTAGGTAATTATATATAATTACTTATTTAAATCTCAGTAACGAAAAAATTACTGGAGGCTACTCCACTGCACTGGAAATTATATGCGCTAGGTTTTCTTCGAGTAATGCAATTGCTCTTTTTTAAGTCTTGGTGCATGATAGCTGGGAAACCCTGCATAATTGACTCTGTAACCGAAATGAGACCTAGCCGGATTCACTGTAAATGCGAATCAACAGCAGCGATGCGCAGCAGCGCTTATACTCGGACTCACAGAAAAAAATAGAGAGAGAGAGAGATGTTGCAGTTCTCCGGAAAGGTGAAGAAGTATTAGAGATAGCGAAGTATAATACAATTACACGAAGAAAGATTACATCACCGCGAGACACCAAATTCTTGGTGGTGCGAGGAGACTCAGGCTGTGAAAATGAATTGCCTCCAATTTCGAGGTCTTGTATATAATCCTATAAGGCCTTCACTTCAGAGAATAATTCTTCGAGGTCACACAAGTTTCTCCAAATGCAACTGTTATATATATATGGAGCTCGGAAAGCTGGTCCCCAGCCCACAGCGGAAAAACAAAAATTTCCGCCTATGTAGCTAACAAATTTTGCATAGGAGCTGATCTGGATAATATCGTTAATATGTGGCTTAAGTAATAAATGTCCTAATATAGTAAAATGCGGCATCCTCAAGGAATCGGTAAGAGGTTACATTGAGTTACGTTGATTACAACGCAGTGTAGACAATGTTCAAGGTAACTTTTTATTAGTTTCAGCGTTCAGAATTCGAAAGCTGACGTTTGAGCACCATCAATAAGACGCCTAGATGCAGCAGATATATTTAGTGCAAAGCGTGTTGCCATGCGCACACATACGCAGACTTTACAAGAGGTATATTTCTATATCATCTTTATTTTTCTCATCACCGTTACGCAACAGTCTGTTCCAGGGCAGAAAATGCTTCCACAAAGCACTTGTCATTCACCAGCGCATCATGCCAAACACAGCTGCTTTATAACTTGCGCAAAGCTATAGTTTTGTTCGGCATGGCCTGGTAGAACGGGAAGGAAATGATCGGCGTGTGTGTGGCAGTAAAGTAGTGGAAGCACGAAAAGTTGAATAAGTCTTCCATTCACATACGCAATTTGCTATTAATGCACCCCAAATATCGCCACAATCTAAATTACATAGGTGCCCTGACAACTCTCTCTGACGAACGCCTTGCCTGAAAAAACTATTAATGCATTCGGAAGGACAATGCAAGCATTCGTTGCGATGCATCTGATCGCTATGCAAAGCAGTTTCTCTTTTTTTTTTCGATTTGCATTCTGTCTGTGGTACCAGCTGAATGGCTAAATAATCTTTCACAGTTCTATCACTGATGCTAATGAAAGGCCTTATGCCCGATGCAACAGCTTCGCTTACCGTAGCCAGGAATACGGACAAAATAAGCATAATATTTAAATAAATGACCCACCCCATCCTTTTGGACCTGGCTCCATGGTTTCCTCGTTGTGAAAACTTCGTATATGCATATGGTGTGGCCTTCGCAGTCTGTTTATCGCTTGTTCCTTATTTTTGTGCCAGTTGTGAGGAACCCGTCAACGTATTTGTTAAGGCGCTTATCTCTCGTCTGCCTTCGTTGCTGGAAATACGATGTGATATTAGAATATGGGCTCTGCTTGCTGTTGAACGTTTGAACGAGTGTGCGGGTGCAAATTTGGCACGTCGTTTCTCTGTCTAGTCGTCATGGAATGGGCTTATATTTGGCATTTGCTTGAGCTCCAGGAAGTGTGTTACTGGCATGTGCTTGAGCGTCTAGGATGCGAATTTGGTGCCTTGTTTGGTAAATCGGGAGAGTCTAATTAGTTTGCGCAGAACTTTAAACATCTTGCTGTTTTTGTTGTTTTTCTTCAGATCAAAAATAGGCCGCAACCGTTTATCTGTGTTCTCTTCGTGCGCCTCGGTCTGCTACAACTTTGACAAAGCTAACAGCGTTCTATTTACTGAGAAACGAGTGCCTGCGGTCGAAAACGTCAAGGTGATCGATTCTCCAATAAATGTGTGCTCGTCTCCAGCTTCAGATGTGGACATCTGCCAATGTGGACACGACTCAAAGATTCGCCCTTGCGGGCTGCGCAAACACTCCACTAGCAGCTGAACATAGCGCTCCAAGTTGCCCGGCAGGAAAGATTGCTGATTGTCGAGTTCTTGGATTCTCGTGGCGGCTACAGTGCTCCTGGGTGTTTTGGAGACTATTTACTTGAGAGAAACAATGCCGCGAACAAAGCTACACGCCGTATACGGTGCCTGGGTCATATCGGCCTTCGCAGTGCGACTCAGACACCTTACCACATGCGTGGTAAATTGCGTTTCCTTCCCCATCTCTGCCCTAATGATACAAAATTGGTAGACCAATATTGTTCTTTAAGCCAGCGCATACTTCCAGGAAATAAGCACAGGAAGCGACGTACATACTGTCATGTCCCATATCGGCATCATCTCTAACCTGAAAATTCACGTGGCAGACGGCGCTTGGCATAAACAAGCGCAGATTCATGCGCATCACTTATTCATCTACAAGCGGTGTCATATTCTGACATTGTTTATGTAGCGCTATAAGTTGGTTCATCATCCAAAAAATTCTTTGTTCATTTCATTCATTCCCTACGCAGAAAAATGCTTTTAATCGCAAACGTAGCTAATACTTCGGGTCCGAATTCCCAAACCTTTTCATTCATAAGTGCTGTTTGCCACTGGCTGTCCGCTTTCGCTAATAATAGGACCAGCATCAGGAGATTAGCTAGAATTTGCTATTATGAAACATTCTAGCCTAAGCGTATTTGCGAATACAGGCTATGGTTCACGACTTGCATCATAGTACCCATTGCGATCCTGCCTCAGTCAACCTACTTCTATTTTGTTCACAACCATGGCACGCTCACAGCGAGAACATGCTTGGGATTCACAACCCTTATTCTCAAAACGCTCTAACGCTAGAATTTTTTGTAAGAGAAAAAAGAGAGAAATATTTTTTTAGGAAGATGTCAGAGAGGTCCGCCTGAGCCAGCGTGCTCTAGCCTGCTACATTGCAAAGGGGGATGGAGGGCGGCGACGCGAAGATGTAATGAGAGATGATGATAAAATAGAAAAGGGGATGTACAACGATGACTGCAAGAGTTCAGCATTCTAATGATAAACATTTATACATGTTACTCATGAAGCTACCAACGGGATCCAGATATTGGCTGCGTTCACTAGTTCAAAGGAACCTTCAGAAAAAAGGGACAATGAAGATACTGGTGTATGAGCTTCTCCTGCGTGAGCAGCCCAGGTGCCAAGAAAAAGCTTTACATAATGTGAATAGAAAACATTTTAACCAAACTTGATGCTGCACTTTTCTTTAGCGAAGTTGGCTGGTCAATGGCGAAGAGCACTCAAAAATGAAAAGCTTTGTGAATTCTGCCCCTTAAGCCAGCAAGAAGACGAAAAGAATTATTAGTACTTGCAGGCAGACCCTTGTATGTAATTACGGGAAGTTGCTGCACTAGTGCACCCCTTCTCAAGAAGGTCAGATGTTGCACGTCAGTTAAAATATTGGCATGAGATGAAAGGGCGAGACAAAAAGGCAAGGTAGATTTGACTACTGCGCAAGTTGGCAGCCTGCGCGCCAACTGGTCCCTCCTCGAATCACCAGGCTGCATTCATAGCTCAGAATTTACCATGTCTGTTAGAGGGTGCGCTAAGATATATTTCTTCTAATAATGGTGTGCCCCTGGGAACACAGCGTCAACCTGCACTTATTTTGCGGTACTGCTTTTCGTCTATGTCCGTACATTGTCATTCTTAACATGGCCGTAAGCCCGACTGAACAGGCCTTACATGGAGCCAGAAGTCTAGGGCTCACATTCACAAATACGTTCTTAAGCTAAAGCCGTTCGTAAGAGCAGGTGTCGAGGAATTGATGTGCTAGACATATTATTAGCGAATTATTATTATTATTATTATTATTATTATTATTATTATTATTATTATTATTATTATTATTATTATTATTATTATTATTATTATTATTATTATTATTATTAGGTCAGTGGTAAGCAGTTGTTATGAATGAGAAGCTTTCTTAATTCTGTCTCCTTTATTTTATACTCCACAACTGATGTACAGAAAAGAAAGCGATGCGGATACGATACAGCAGCGCGGCTTCCGTTCTGTAGAGACCTTCAGGGTGACCGGCTAGTGTGGTGCGACCATAATCAACGAAAGTGGTGCATGATGACTTATTTTCTCACTGTTCGAGCGCCGTCATGGGCTGTTTGATTTCCGAGGTTGCAAGCTTCCTCCTGAACACCCGGTAGTTCCCTCTGCCAGGTCTGTGTCCAGAAACCTCCAACGCTCTCCGTCCAGAGATGATGTTGCGTGCTTATGAGTGCTGACGCTTGGCAAAGGAACAATTGACTTGGTTTATTTCGAATTTTGCCGACATTAGGCCAAGAAGTAAATATGAAAAGAAACATGAGACAACAGCCAAACGTGCGCTGGCTCCAAAAGCCTCTAGAATCGCTTTTTAAGACCTCCACGCTGCAGCCTTTTATGCAGTTCCTTTTCGCTCTTTCGCTCGACGAGGGAATTCAATCCCCGCAGGGGCGTCTGCGTCAGCAGGCGTTTGGTGTGTTGCGACACCACGTACCCGAGCACACGAGGGTTGGAGCCTCCCGCGTGTAGCCGTGCGTGGCTTAGCCGTGTCTGGGGAAAGGGGGATCCTGGAGGTTGAACGGATGCTGGGTGTTTGGACCTTTAAGGCCCCCCGGCGGAGGCAACACACCTCTTCGGCCTCTGCTTCACATAGACGGCACCCCCGGACTCACCCACCTGGGGGAAATCGGTAGTCGCCTCTTCCTGTCTCTCTCTTCTCAAACCTTCGTCTTTATCTCTCACTTTATATCTTTTCTGTCTTCTTCTCTCTTCCATTTACTTCCTTTCTCCACGGCGGCAAGGGTTAACCTTGTGTGGATATCCTACCTTGGGTACACCATATTGGGTTATAGTGATGGCGTACGGCTGGCGTCGTGCAGGCTTGTACAGAAGCTCTGCCGCGTCCCCTCGTTGGGCTCCGTAGTAGGCGGTCGGTGCTGTTGCCGAACACACGCACTTTCCTATGGCAGCTCAAATCTCTGTTGACCATGATCGGCGTCTGAAAAGATGCCGCACCGAAGTACCATTTCGATTCTCCTTTCAAAGCAACGTTGCATCTTTCCCCAAATACAATGTAGTCCACAGTGAAATCAACACGCCTGTTAGAAAACTCTCTCCATTCCTGGTAGCCCAATGCCTGAAGGATAAAATCGGACAGACGTACAAAGCCTTCAAAATGTCTAGCGGGGATCTCCTCCTAGAACTGAATAACAAAGATCAAGCAGATAAGCTGTCTGAACTTACCAGTATTGGCGAGGGGACAGTGACTGTTTCAGCCCACAGAACACTTAATCCAAGCAGGGGAGTAATATCTGAAGAAGACTTTATTTGTTTAAGCGACGAGGAACTGCTGGAAGGTTTCCAGGAACAACATGTTACCAAAGTACAAAGAATAGTAACCCGCAGAAACGACCAAGAAATCCCCACCAAACATGTTATACTTACCTTCGGAACAAGCGTAATGCCTACTTCACTCGATGCAGGTTATGTTAATGTCAATGTAAGACCATATATCCGAAACTCCAGACGATGTTTCAAGTGTCAAAGGTTCGGACATGCTTCACATGCATGCCGAAGACAAGCAACCTGTGCTAAATGCAGCTCAAATGAACACCAATCTGACAGCTGCACTTCTTCGCCACATTGTGTTAACTGTAAAGGAGATCATCCAGCTTACTCGCGGTCTTGCCCATGGTGGAAAAAGGAAAAGGAAATCATTGCACTAACTGTAAAAGAAAAAATATCGTTCTTTGAAGCCAGAAAGCTGCTATCATATCTTCCACGAAGAAGTTATGCCGATGTGACGCAGGCGGGGGCAGCGTCACAGAGGCCTCCGGAGTCCTCTGAGCCCACGCGCAGTGGTGCCGCAGTTACTCCTCCCGCCCCCGTGGTGGAAGCAGTCAGTACTGCTCCACCCTCTTTGACGGCCCTGCAAACACCAGTCCCGCAGGGCCCTAAAATCAAACGAATTCCAAGGCCCGAGGCACGTGTCTCGGCGCCTAACTCTCGGTCCTCCAGCGCCTCAGAGAGAGTGATGGAGGTGGACACGAAAACACCGGTGTCATTGACACCGAAGGAGAAGCGCTGTCTCGAGCGCGCTAAGAAGGATAAAATCTCCATAACAACTCAAAATAAGAAAGCGTTAACCTAAAGGTTATCGCTCATTTGTATTCGCCTTTTTAAATACCATGTCACCTATACCTCACCTCTTAATTTTTCCATAGTGCCATTTCTTATCTTTCCATTTTAAGATGGCTTTTATTATCCACTGGAGGGCTTTTACGCAACTTAGGTGACATTAAAGACATGTTAATAAACTTCTCTTCTGTGGCCCTGTGCTTACAGGAAACAAACCTGGGCGAAAAACACAAAAACATTTTGAATGGTTTCACTGTTGTACGGCGCGACCGTACTCAGGCGAACCGGCTGTCAGGTGGTGTAGCCATTGTCCTGCCAGGTGGTATAGCAGCCAGAGAAGTTCCTATTAACCCTCACATAGAAGCCGTTGCTGTCACCGTTTTAGCTCACAAAACCATCACCATTTGTTCAGTATACATTCCGCCGCATTCACATTTTACAGTAAGAGACTTAGAGTTAATTTTAAACCAGCTACCTGAACCATTTTTAATAGGCGGTGATTTTAATTCACATAACACGTTATGGGGTAGTAAAGCTACTGACAACAGGGGTCAAACGCTTGAAGATTATATCCCAACAAATGACATATGCTTTTTAAACACCGGTGCGGCAACTTACTGCTCCCCAAGCACAGGAACTATGAGTTGCTTAGATCTGGCACTGGGCTCTCTATCTCTCTTTGGCGATTTTCAATGGAGTGTTATTGACAACCCCTATGGTAGTGACCATATGCCTGCTATTATTAAAACAACATCTCCTTCTCCTACCATACCATTAAGACCACCCCGTTGGAAACTCCATCTAGCAGACGGGCCTCTCTTTACAGATAAGGCCACTCTGGACAACATATTAGATGAGCTAACAATAGACGAAATGAATGAGAAGATCACCGCCTGTATACTTGCTGCAGCAGCAGAAATAATCCCACAATCGTCTGGCTTCCTAAGAAAAAACCTAAAACCCTGGTGGACGAAAGAATGTATGCAAAGAAAAAAACTACAAAACAAAGCGTGGGGTATCTTTCGGCGATACCTAACACAAGATAATCTACTCTCTTTCAAAAAAGCAAAAGCAAAAGCCAGGTACACACGCATACAAGCCGAAAGACAGTCCTGGAAAGATTATGTCTCGTCTATAAATAGCTCAACAACGTCAAAACGAATGTGGGATCAGGTTCGTAAGTTTAGAGGCGACTACGCTTCTTACACTATCCCCATACTATCACCTCCAGGCACGCAAACAAATATAGAAGAACAAGCAGACATTTTAGGGCAACATTTCCGTAATATATCAAGCTCAGGCAACTACTCTTCTGCATTTCTAAAACATAAGCAATCAGCAGAAAAACTAAAGCTTCCGACCACAGGAAGTTCAGAAAGACTGTATAATGCCGCTTTAACACTTCCAGAAATCAACAGAGTCCTTACTAGTGGCAAAAAAACAGCACCTGGTCCGGACAGGGTACACTATGCAATGCTAGCTCACCTATCCCCTAAAGCAGTTGAGACCTTGCTTCATTTCTTCACCATAATCTGGGAAACGGAGGAAATGCCCAAAGAGTGAAAGAAAGCTATCATAAGCCCGTTCTTGAAAGCTGGAAAGCCTCCCACAACAGCAACGAGTTATAGACCCATATCACTCACAAGTAGTCTTGCAAAGTCCTATGAGGCCATCATCAACATAAGATTGACATACGTCCTTGACACAGAGAACATGCTAGATAACCATCAGTGTGGATACAAGAAAGGTTGCTCCACAACAGATCACCTAGTCCGGCTAGAAGACGAGATACGTGCGGCCTTTCTACACAAACAATATTGTCTCACTGTTTTCTTTGACTTAGAAAAGGCGTACGACACAACATGGAGGTTTGGTATTTTAAGGGACTTAGCAGATTTAGGAATCCGAGGTAGAATGCTGAAATTTCTAGCCGATTTCATGTCGGACCGAACATGCCAGGTGCGTTTAGGAACGGTGCTGTCACGTGTATTCATTCAGGAAAATGGTGTGCCACAAGGATGCGTATTAAGCACAACACTCTTTATACTAAAAATGAACTCTGTTAACAAAGTCATTCCCCCCTCTATTATGCACTCCATATACGTCGATGATCTGCAAATAGCGTGACGCGCCTCAAACTTACATACATGTGAAAGGCAGCTCCAGGTAACAATTAACAAACTAATGGAGTGGGCTGAGAAAAGTGGCTTCCACTTCTTTGCTCAAAAAACCGTTACAGTGCTATTCTCGCAAAAACGAGGATAGTACTTAGAGCCGCTTCTGAAATTGAATGATGTCGCACTGCCGGTAAAAGAAGAATGTAAATTCTTGGGAGTAATCTTTGATAAAAAACTAAACTTCCTAGGCCAAATTAAAACACTAAAAATTAAGGCAAATAAAGCATTGAATATCCTAAAAGTTCTGTCTCATAAGCACTGGGGTTCCGACCGAACCTGTCTTTTACGTATTTACCGGTCTCTTGTGCGTAGCCTTTTAGACTACGGCTTCGTGGTTTATGGCTCAGCCAGGCAGTCCTACATCCAACTACTTGATCCAGTACATAACCTGGGATTACGACTGGCAAGTGGTGCCTACAGAACGTCACCCATTCAAAGTTTATATGTTGAGTGTAATGAACCCTCCTCACAGCAGCGCAGAGCATTACTCACTTTTTCCTACGTACTCAGAATTCAGTCATCACCTCAACACATATGCTACAACATCTTTACGCAGTGCAACTCACGCTTACACTACACAAATAAACCGAATATGATTTGGCCACTTCTCCTGCGGTATGAGCAATACTGTCGGGATTATGACATTCCCCACGAAGTCCTCCAGGTTGCCAAGAAACCACAACGGTTGGCCCCATGGTACAATTTCACACAGTTGTGCGACTGGACACTAACACATTTAAAGAAAAGAGACACTCCACACGAACACATCATACAAGAATTCCGTGCTCTTCAGGACAAGTATCAAAATCACATGGAATTCTACACGGGTGGCTCCAAAACAAAAGAACACGTGGGTGTAGGGGCCGTAACAGAAAATTGGGAGACAAGTATTCGTCTATCAAAACATGCTTCGGCTTTCACTGCTGAAGTTTATGCTGTATGGGTTGTAGTTAAAAAGATTATCACTGGCAAGCACAAAAACACAGTCATATACACTGATTCTTTAAGTACACTGAAGGCTCTAAATCTGACATCTGAGTGTGAACCCCTGTTAGGGGATATACTAAACATGGTCGCGCTTAATAAATATGGGAGATCAATCCGCTTCTGCTGGGTACCAAGTCATGTTGGGATACCGGGTAACGAAGCAGCCGATAGATGTGCATCGATGGCAGCGAACAAAGAGATAACAAACACAACACTTCCATACAAAGATAGCATCCGCGTGATTAGAAAAGCCTTAACGGCGAAATGGCAACGCGAATGGGACAGTTGTGCTGACAACAAACTACATCTCACGAAACTTATAGTTGGCGAGTGGATGTCATGCTATCATCAGGAGCGGTTCATCGAAGTAGTTTTATGCCGACTACGCATTAGGCATACACACCTCACACACAATTACTTACTATCGAAAGAAGACACACCAACATGCGAGAAATGTCAACAGACACTAACAGTTATGCACATATTACTCACCTGTACGCAGACTGAAACACACAGACGAACACTTTTGCACAAATTATATCAACTACACATACCTTTACACCCTCCTCTAATTTTAGGTGATGATCCGCTAATTCCATTATGTGACATCCGTAAATTTCTAGACGACACTGGACTTTTACATAAAATACAGATTATTAACAAAGCCTTTTCCTTCATTCACTGGATTTTAAAACACCTCGTGTTTGGCGCAGCATAGCCTTAGCCACTTTTGCGCCATTAAACCCCATTTAACTAACTAACTAACGAGGGAATTCAATGTCAATCTCTCGGCCAATTGGAACTGAGCATAGTCCGCAAAATACCCCCTCCCTCCCCCATGGTGTCGCACTGCCTCGCCGGCCTCCACCTCTCGTGCTCAACCTTGGACCCGCCCTCGATGCAATGCAGAAGCGATTTACGTTTAAATTTGGTCGATGCAGTTCCACTAAAAGCGAAAAGTGTCAGCGTTGGCTCTTTGTAGGCTTGACTGTCACCAGCATTTCCAAAGAATGCGACGATTGTGGTGACCCTCAAGAGAGGTTGTCTGCCTGTCAATAGTCTTCGCCAGGCTCCGTCATGATACAGGCGGGCGCAAGCACACCAAGACTGGCGTTGCAGTTTAGAGACGCCGATGACCCATTGCAGTTTGGGGTCCAAGAATTTGTCTCGTTCGTCGGCTCTGGGTCGTCGAACAGACGAAGACGCGACACATATCTTGAGGCGACTCTGGTTTCGTGGCCCGATCTTTGGCATCTGAAAGACGATGAAGCGTGGATGGCATTCCATAGCTGCATGCTCGCCGATGAAGCACCCTTTGTCCAGAAGGAGCGCCAGGCACAACAACCCCAAGCAGTGGCAGGAGGCTCTCGGGGGGCCGTATCTAACAAGACCTTCTGAAACGGTCTTCTTGAACTCCAAAGATGTGCGGGAAAGCCCCAAAATAGTCTCATCATGCATGCGAGATAAGCCACTGCAAACTAACGGATAATCTAAGGCTCCGCAATTTTTTAACTTCTCGTAATGAACTCTTTGTACACGGGTCCAGGTAGAACAGTCGTTGAAGTGACTGCGATGCTGAGTTGCTATCTGGAGTAGCTCAGCGGGATCGGGCTGGCAAATCTTTAACTTACATAAGGCAACATAAAGGGCAACGCACATGTGCTTCCTGCACGCAGCTAATTTCCGTGACACAAGCCCCTGCACACAGCTGAACTTCATCCCTTAGCCAGTGCTATCAGTCACTGACACTCCGCCAGTCAAAAGAAGCCCCATCGTCTTTACTGATTCTGATGATGTTGGTGATAACCAGAAACTCCTGCACTCTGCCTTACCTTTCGGAGTGCAGATAAAAAAATCAGGTAGAGAAATGTCTGGCCTCCTTCATCGAGAGACCCATCGTACGCTTCTGCGGCCAACTGCGGAACCGAAGTTGGCCCCACATCTGCGAAGCCGTGAACGATGACGTCCATGGCGATGAAGCGGATAGACTCTCCGGGATGCTTTGCTTACCAAAGAACGTGTATTATCTATCTCCCAAGACCACTTCCTGGTACATCAATTGCAATAGGCGTTACACTGATTGTGTTTTACGTGCGAGCGCTTATGCCCCAACTTTTAAGATTCGCGATGCGGGTGCATGAAGCTCAACGATAAAAATTGGCACTGTGCTAAAAACGAGGTCAGCGGCGCAGCTGTCACGGCGAATGTTGTACGACCAATGTAATAATAGGCGAGTGGCACTGCAGATGACGTCATCGGCACAGCTGGCACGGTGCATATTTGCACAGGTAGCGCGGCACGGAGTGGATGGCTTCAGTGCCCGACATAACTCAGCGCTCGGAGAGGCACGTAATGAGTTCTGTATCGGCGCTTGGAAAGAACAGTCGGTGCTTCAACGCTTTGAAGTACTATGGACAGAGCGGGTCTTTCTTATGATCGTGCAGCTGAACGGCAAGTTAGAAGGACCGATATGCCTCTAAAGCGCCTTCTAGAACAATGTCAGTCTACCGATCCCGAATACGTCGCTAAACGCCAAGCCACGGCCGAACGTGCTCGGATATTCGAGGTAGACATGCCCAGGAGACCCCCAATAGAATGCAGCTCGATTAGTGACACGAAAAGCTTCCCGTCTTGCCCAATACCATGCCCAAGACAGTAATAAGATAAACAATGATGGCAGAAATGAAAGTACGCTCACGCGAAATACGGGTTCACTTCGTGAAACGAGGGTCGCACATTTTTCTGATCAGTAGGGTACTCAGTAAATACTTGGAGATATTAAACAAAATGAATTATTACAGTGCTTCGCTTTTGAAACTATCAAATAGCACCCAGAGTGTGCTATAAAGCCAACATAGTTCTTTACTGGTCCCTTCACGAATCCGCATCCCTGCTTGTTTCACGAGACCTTCCAAGCGGCTGGACGTGGTATTTATATGCTACGTTTATGTGCTACTACTACTACTAGTAGTAGTAGTTGTAGTTGTAGTAGTAATAAAAGCCGGTAGATACCACGCCCTGTGGGAATTGATGTTGTGTCAAGCAGTGTGCGGGGAGCCTACGAAGTTAACGAAACAACCATGAGAGCACCAAGATGTAGAAGGCTGTTTCATGACACACTTGTCAGGATATTCATATCGTGACCTATCATTTATGTTCGTCATACACTCTTGTCATACTATGCTAATTTTGGTACACACCAAATAAACGAAATGACCATGAGAGCACCAAGGCACAGGCGACTGTTTCATGACCTACATCACACGCATGTGATGACCTATCATCTATGTTCGTTATACATTCTTGTCATATTTGCCAATTTTGGTACATACAAAGACTTAAGCGGCTGTTTAATGACCTACATAACACGTACATCATGACATTCATGTCATGACCTATCATTTCTGTTAGTCATACACTACTGTCATACTATGCCAATTGTGGTACACAGCAAGTTAACGAAACGACCATGAGAGCACCAATACGTGGGTGGCTGTTTCATGACCTACATGAGACACATGTCATGATATTCACGTCATCACCTATCTTTTATGCTCGTTATACACTCTTGTCATACTGTACCAATTTTGGAACCTACCCAGCAAACGAAACGACCATGCGAGCACGAACTTAGATTGCAGTTTCATGACCTTGTAGCGACCGTCCGTCAATACGTTGTCCCCGTCGCGGAAAGCCGTCATTGCCCAGGTCAGTTTACATCACCTTGCCTCGCCGTGGGGTTCATTGCCCCTTCCTCTTTCTTGGAACCGAAGCGGCTGCCCCACTGGGGCGCCGCTTCCACTCACCGCATCCACTGCCACTCGGCAAACCTGCTTTTACTTTCGAATAAAGCCAGTCGACTCTTCGTTCTCAATCTGTAAAAACGTGTATTCCTTGCCTCCGCTAAACCGAGCTCCCAACAAGTGGTGACCCAGGACATGCGCGTTTTTACAGGGAAGCTGTATACCTCTGCCGTCCAAGGAAATTTTCGTGTCATAAGCAAAAAGCTCCCTATACGTGGCCCCCATACGTGGAATATAACCAACCTTTATCTACAGCTTTTATTGATTACGAGAAAGCGTTTGATTCAATCAAAACATCAGCAGTCGTGCAGGCATTACTCAATCAGGGTGTAGACGAGCCGTATGTAAAAATGCTGAAAGATATATATGGTGGCTCCACAGCCACCGTAGTCCTCCATAAAGAAAGCAACAAAATCCCAATAAAGAAGGGCGTCAGGCAGGTATATACGATCTCTCCAACGCTATTCACAGCGTATTTACTGGAGGTATTGAGAGACCTGGATTCGAAAGAATTGGGGATAAGAGTTGATGGAGAATATCTTAGTAACTTGCGATTCGCTGATAATATTGCTTTGCTTAGTAAGTCAGGGGACCAATTGCAATCCATGCTTACTGACCTGGACAAGCAAAATGGAAGGGTTGGTTTAAAAATTAATATGCAGAAAACTAAAGTAATGTTTAACAATCTCGGAAGAGAACAGCAGTTTACGATAGTTAGTGAGGCACTGGAAGTGGTAAGGGAATGCATCTACTTAGAGCAGGTAGTGACCGCGGATCCGGATCATGAGGCTGAAATAATCAGAAGAATAAAAATGGGCTGGGGTGCGTTTGGCGGGCATTCTCAGATCATGAACAGCAGGTTGCCATTATCCCTCAAGCGAAAAGTGTATAATAGCTGTGTCTTACCAGTACTCACCTACAGGGCAGAAACCTGGAGACTTACGAAAAGGGTTCTACTTAAATTGAGGACGACGCAACGAGCTAATGGAAAGAAGAATGATGGATGTAACGTTAAGGGAAATAAATAGAGAGCAGATTGGGTGAGGGAATAAACGCGAGTTAATGACATCTTAGTTGAAATCAAGAAAAAGAAATCGGCATGGGCAGGGCATGTAATGAGGAGGGAAGATAACCGATGGTCATTAAGGGTTACGGACTGGATTCCAAGAAATGCGATAGCGTAGCGGGGGGCGGCAGAAAGTTAGGGGGACGGATGAGATTAAGAAGTTTGCAGGGGCAACATGGCCACAATTAGCACAGGACCGGGGTAGTTGGAGAAGTATGGGAGAGGCATTTGCCCTGCAGTGGTCGTAGTCAGGCTGATGATGATGATGATGATGATGATGATGATGATGATGATGATGATTACGTGGGCCGATCCCGGAGATAGTGCAACACCGGCCCGACCCGCGGTGGAGGTGAAGCAGGCATTAAGCACTCCCCATACGTCGGCCGATCCCGAAGTTAGTGCCATGCCGGGCCGACCCGCGGGGGAGGTGAAGCAGGCGTTAAGAGCTCCCCATACGTGGGCCGATGCCGAAGATAGTGCAATACCGGCCCGATCGCGGCGGAGGTGAAGCAGGCATGAAGCACTCCTCATATGTCGGCCGATCCCGAAGATTGTGCAATACCGGCGCGACCCGCGGCGAAGGTGAAGCAGGCGTTAAGGGACCCACTGACACAGCTTCGCTGGTCATCCTTCTTCACATGTGAAAAAATATCTCAGTGCCCTTCCACTCTGCAGAATGGAAGGGCACTGAGATATTTTTTCGAACACTAGCCATGGACGACGCTGCTCCTACTCCTGCTGACAGAGACGACGCCACGATTACGTCTCCTGTCATCGCCGCAGAGCTTCAGCATCCAGCTTTTGGCCCAAGAATCCCCGAGTTTGGTATATGCAAGTAGAGGCCCGTTTTCAACTCCGGCACATCACTTCACAAACCTGCACGTCGTCGCCGCGCTACCCTCTGATATCGTCGAGGCCATAGACGACTTGCTAGGGGGTACGCCTTCAGCCACCGCATGCGACGGCTAGAAAAACACGGGCCTGCAGCACCTCGAGTCATCACAACAGAATAGACTCCAACAGCTCCTCTCCGAGGAACTTGACGATCAACGACCGTCACAACTGCTGCACCGGTTGCGTCACTTACTAAGTGAGCACTCCGCAAACGGGAGCCAGCTTCCAATTTTGCCTGAGCAATTGCCTCCCAAAGTCCGCACGCATGGTAATGGCGCGTTCGGACGAGACGAGTCTATCTGCTAGCTGCACTCGCTGACCGCATATGCGCATGCTCGTCTCCGGCACAGCTGCCTATCGCCGCTGCGAAAGTCTCAGAGCCAGGAGACCGACTCTCGCGCCTGGAGGAAGCAGTGGACCGCTTTACCAGTGCACTGGAGAAGCTGACGACTGACGGCAATACTGACGGCCAACTTCGACGCAACCATTCGGCGCCAAAGTTTCCCAGTGCACCTACAAACTCGCCGTGGTGGTTGTGCTCGTACCACTGTCCGTTTCGCGAACGAGCACTTTCACGAACCCAGCCCTGTTCGTGAACGGGAAACGCACCGGCCAGTCGCTAATGGCCTTGTGGTGATTACGAAGCTTTGAATGTCGTCCCTACTCCGGATCAATATCCCCTTCCCCACATATAAGTGACTTCGGCGCCCATCTGCAGGAGCCAAAATATACAGCAAGGTTGATTTGATGAGCGTGTACTACCAGATTCCTGTCACACCCAGCGACACTCCCAAGGCAGCAATTACTACCCCATGTGGCCTATTATGCCTCACAGTTTGAAGAATGCGGCGTAAACTTTTCAAAGGTTCATGGACGAGGTTACACGCGGATTCCCGTTCATTTTTGACTACTTTGACGATATTCTCGTTGCCAGTCGAACAGACGAAGAGCCCAAAGAGCACCTTCGCCTTCTATTTGAACGACTGGATGAACGCGGCCTGGTCCTAAAGCCCCAGAAATGTATTTTCGGAGTTAAAGCCCTGGATTTTCTCGACCATCGCATTTCACCCCAAGGCATCAAGTCACTGGGATCACGGGCGCGGGCAGTCGAAGACTTCCCCTCTGCAACCTCCTCCCGAAATAAACTGTAGCAGAACTGATAGTTGGGCGAGTTGGTACGAATTCATAGTAAAATATTCTTGCGCGCACAATTGACAAGGACACAGTGAAGGGGACACACGAGCGCTTACTCACAACTATTTTATTTTCGGAAACATACAGAACATATATACCTTAGCTATCAGCGCTGAGCATGTGCAACAAGAGTGGTCAGTAAAACATAAACAGAATAAACACAGATTAAGAAGGTTCAACCAGTATTTAAGAAAGCGAATTCATTTTCAGTGATTACAACCGATGGTTGGCTTATGCATCTTTCAGCGCACTTTTTGATATGAAATGCTTCTGCGATTTCGCGTGTTAGTTTATTATTATCTGAAAACAAAATGTCAGTGTTAAAAACTATCGGATCACAATGACATTGAATGCAGTGGTTCGACAAGTGCGAATGATTTTCTTTACCAAGAGAACGCTCATGTTCTTTTAGACGGGTGTTTATGCACCGACCGGTTTGTCCTATGTACATGTTGCCACAGGTCAATGGAAGCCGGTACACAACACTTATTCTGCATTTTGTGAATTTTTGATCGTCTTTTATACCGCAGCTGCATTTTTTTACCTTATTGTCTAATTTTTTGGAAATAGCTTGGCACAGTTTTTGCACCTTGTTAGGAGCGCTGAAAACTACTTCAACGCCATACCGGCTGGCAACATTCTTTAGCCCCTGGGAAAAATAATGTACGTAAGGTACAACTGCAAGGCGTTTTTTGTTCGTGCTAAGCCTCTTCCTTGAATCTGTATGTTGTACACCCTTTACTATTCTTATTACCTTTTCGGCCGCTCTGACTATAATGTGTTCCGGGAATCCCACCGAGGCTAGTCTTGTTACCTGATTAGCAAAGCTTTCTTTTAGTCGGTGGCAACAAGATTTTACTAAGGCTGCCCGAAGGCAAGACACTGCAATTCCGCTTTTTACAATCTTCGAATGTCCTGATTTGAAGTGCAATATGGGCTTTTTTGATCTAGGGCTGTACATCCAGCAGGTGTGATCGGGTAGCAATCGCAGAGAAAGATCTAGAAATTGTAGTTCATTTTCTTTAGCAATCTCGTGGGTAAACTTAAGGCCTAGGCCACATTCGTGGAACACTTTCAGTACATTAACCACATTACATCCATGTTCATTCCCATCAAAAATAATCAAAAAATCATCAACAAATCGGAAAATTTTTGCCAAGCTTCCTAAAGCACTGTGAATACTTTTGTCAACATGAGCTAGAAAAATGTCGCTTAGTATTGGCGCTACCTTGGAGCCTATACATATACCTGATTTTTGCACATACATTGCTTCATTCCAACCGACAAACGTAGAACTAAGATGAAAGAGTAGTATTTCCATAAAGCTTTCCACGGGTGTTCCGCTGTCATTTCTAAATTTTACTTCATCATTATCTTCACAAATACACATTTTAACATTTTTTAACAGCTCTGTGTGGGGAATCGAGTAAAACAAATCTTGTACGTCGACACTGAAGGCGCTGCATCCCTTTGTTTTGTTTTCCCTCAAATATTGTACAACAGCCTCAGAATTACAGATTGCTAACGGATCTGGGATTCTTAACGAGGAAAGCTGATTCTGGATATACGATGCTACCTGCTGCTGCCAGGTGCTTCTTTCAGTGACAATGGCTCTGAACGGCTCTCCAGGTTTGTGCGTTTTACATGAGAAAAACACTTCAAGATGCAGGCCCTTTGCTTTTTTCACTGAGGCACATAAGTTTTCTAAATTAAGGGAATGCAGTAATTCAATAGCACGCTGCTTTTGTTTGGCAGGCTTAACATCAGTTCTCTTGAAAATTTTATCTATAGCTTCACAAGCTTTTTCACGAAACATGCCATCAGGTAGCACAACAAAACATGTTTACTGACCACTCTTGCTGCACATGCTCAGCGCTGATAGCTAAGGTATATATGTTCCGTATCTTTCCGAAAATAAAATAGTTGTGAGTAAGCGCTCGTGTGTCCCCTTCACTGTGTCCTTGTCAATTGTGCGCGCAAGAATATTTCACTATGAACTCCTCCCGAAAGTTGCGCGAGTTTCTGGGGCTCATAAATTTTCACAGGCGATTGATACCATCCTGTGCGCATGTTCTTCAGCCGCTTGCTGACCTGCTGCGTCACGACTCCAAAAAACGCCTACCTCCCACTGGTCCAAAGAGCAATTGCGTTACTTGACTAAAACTAATGCATATTGTTTCCAGTGCAATGGAGAAGCCGCCAGTAATTGTTTCTGTACTGAGATTTAATTAGGTAATTAGTTAATTATCTAACTCGAGATGCACTGTCGTAATTATCGAAGTGTCGATGAGGCATTAGTAGGCACCTCCAAATGACATCTAACTGTGGTTTTTTCAGCGACGTACCACATACATACACTCTTCGCCATACACTCTTGTCATACTATGCAATTTTTGTTACATACAAAGTTAACGAAACTGCCATGAGAGCAACATGACGTAGGCGGCTAGATATATAGATAGATACTGTTGAAGTGGCAAATGTCCGCCAAGAAATGCTTCTCATTTAATAATAATAATAATAATATCAACCACCGTTTGACAAACAAACCGAAGAGACATATTCAGCGACAATAACGTGTCAAGATAACATCTCTAGGAAGCTAAGCAAGCATTTATTTTTTGTCGCGTAGCCTTGTACACGGAGAGTAAATTTATTCCAATGTTTCCATTAACATTTGCGTTGTGCGCAATTTATTGAAAGCAAGGATGTCCGTGTCTAGTTTGCGGAAGGCACTTTTGCCAATGCACTCCCATTTATTTCGAGGTTAGTTTCTCCCCGATGGTAACAAACGCCACGAGCTCGCGTTCTGTGGCAAGTACAGGGGTTATTTAATAATGAAATGATGCATTCCGATTGCCGTAGCCCAAGTATAACCCACCAGCCCCAACAGAGCACATCACCGGCTGCTGATGTCTCCCGTTCGCGCCGCAGATCACCTGGTGAAGGAGGAGAGCCCGAGGGCGAGTCTGTCACTGAATATGTATAAGGCGAGGTCACCGTCGCTTTAAGTGGTCACTCGTCTCGAGGATAAAACCTCGCCGCAGGCCGCCGTTTCAGAAGCCACCATACATGTTGCGCTTCCTTTTAGCGAAATTGTCCTTTCAGTCGTGTTTTACCCCAGCGTCCGGCCGCAACCACGACAGCAGTGACAGCGAGAACAGTCGCGCTCTCATAAATAGGCATGCTGGCCCGCGAAAACAAGAAATTAGCTGCGAGATCAAATATCAACTCACCTAGAAGCCCACACAGGCGTAACATGCAATGCTGCGTAAGCGTCACTGCCTTTACTCCTATTGACCCTTAACGCGGCGATCCTGTGGGTGCTGCCATGTTTCATCACGTGGTGACGCGTCCATTGCTTGCCTCAACTGCCTCCGTTGCCTCCGCGTTTACAATGGGTTTGTGTCACGCCGGTGCGGCTTAGCAAACCTCTGTTTCGGGAAATACCGCAGAGGGTGACTGGGTGGATGACACGAAGCTTTGGCTACAGCTTCTCAGAACATGCAAAAGCGGTTTGGAAGCTGATTTAACTATATGTCCCAACGGCGCGAGCAGCGTATATGACGCTTGCTTTAAAAGCGAGGCTGAATTTGTATTCCAAGCTCTCCAAACTTTCCGCTCATGGATTGAATCAGGATTAGTGTGTTTTGCTCATCGTTCTTTACTTGGCAAATATTGTGAAGCAGCGGCTTCTCTCATTTCTCAGTGAGTAAATTTCCTAGGTGCGGTCACTCTCTGATTATTTCTGCCTAATCGCTCGTGGGTGTGCTCAGTTCCGATAGACATGCAGCCGTTTTGTACATTGTAATACCTTGTAGCAAAGATGTATTATCGCTCGTAACTCGCTTACTCTTGGGGACCATCACGACACATTAAGCTTCGACCATTGATGCGCTATAGGTGTAGTCCGTCATTTATTGTGCGTATATGGTGCGCATATATACAAGTGTGCGCCCATTCAATCATTGACACGTTGGCGATAAAGTTAGCGTAAGATTTCGTGTCAGTTGGGGTAGACGTGTGTTGATACTGTGCGCGAATTGTACTATTGCAGGAAGCGCCACTACTCCGTTTGTCATTGTTTAACGAGGCCGGGGCTGAAGCACTTTCTTTGAAGGTTAGCGATACAACGCTGGCGGATGAGCAAATTTCTGTATCCTCGAAGAAAGCTGTACATCTCGAAGTGCCGGTAACACGTTCGGACAGTTGCAGCAACGGTCCGCGAACTTGGCTACACAGTTTCATTCCATTCCTTAATATATCAGTCACTATTCTTGCAACCAACTACTGTGTACGTCTTCGATACACATGATTCAGTCCGGCATGATTGAAGCACAGTGCGTTAGCGACTGTCCACTTTGTTGCATCTCCGACAGTTGATCGCACAGAAGCCAGGTGGAAGCGGTAATAGTTTCGTAAAGATGCGCTGTCGCTGAGGCGACGTGTGGCGTGCCGCCGAAAGCGCCATCTCGTTTCTCTGGAACAAACTGCTCCGCAGAAAGGGTCTATACATAGTGAACTGATTTACTTGTTTCTACTTTATTCGCCATTCATCTTCGAATATTGTCAACGGCGAAAATGCGAAAAATTGGCTACTTGGATAAAGTTCTGTTCTGCTTACTGCGTACAGCGTTTTACCTTTGCGCCATTTATTCAAGTCAGTAAGTAAAGGGCAGCCAGCTAGTCCCATGACAAAGAGTGCCTTGTTTGTCATACCTGTCCCCTTCGGTATATTGTCCAGCCCGAAGCGTACTGGTAAAAGTTTACTACGCCAGAATTGTGTAAGAGATGACCCCAATTTTAATATGATTAGCATTCTTTGCCTACTTCAGGCGTTTTAAATCTATCTATCTATCTATCTATCTATCTATCTATCTATCTATCTATCTATCTATCTATCTATCTATCTATCTATCTATCTATCTATCTATCTATCTATCTATCTATCTATCTATCTATCTATCTATCCCCTTACGCCGACCAAGTGGCCCTAGTTGTCTACCAGCTTGGGCCATTAAGCACGTGCTCGTGGTCGCGATGCCGTCGCGGTCATTTCGTCATCATCATTCCAGCTTCGTCATCTGACTCACCATGCCGTCGTCGTCATGCCTTCTACGCCGACCCAGTGACCCACATTGTCTAGTAGCTTGGGCCTCCAGGTACGAGCTCGTAGTCATGATGCCGTCATGGTCGTTGCATCGTCGTCATTCCAGCTTTGTCATCCGACTCTCGTCATGCCGTATTCGTTACGTCGTTGTCGTCATCATACAGTTGTGCATTCGTTGCCACACCACCGTCGTAATACCGTTGTGCTCACTCAATTGCCGTCATTCCAGCGTCGTCATCCGACTGCAGTCATGTGATCGTCGTCACGCCATCATCGCCATACGGTCTTTGTGATGCAATCATCATCACACTGTTGTCGCCATACACTCATCTTCATTCCATTGTCCTCATACCGTTCTCATGCCATCATCGTCCTTGTGTCGTAGTCATACCGTAGTCATATGGTTGTTCCATCGTTATAATTTTGACTTCGCCATCTGACCCTCGTCATACCGTTGTCATCACTCTATTTTCATCACACAGTCATCGTCACGCTGTTGTTTTACCTTCGTCAACACTTCAGTATAGCCATCCCATTGCCATCGTGTCATGGTAGTCATGCCGGCTTCATCGCTCTATTCACGTCAATCGTTCTTGGTTATTTAATCGTAATTATGCCGCCGTTGTCATGTCATCGTCGTAACTGGGTCATCGTCACAAAGCTGCTATTGTGCATCCCTAATCATATCGCCGTCGTCATGCCGTCGTCGTCGCGCCATCATCGTCACTCCAGTTTCTTCATCCAACTCTCGTCATGCCATCTTCGTCACGCCATTGTCGTTATACACTCGGTGTCGCCACATTATTTTATACATTGCCATGTCATCGTAGTCATTGTGTCGTCGCGATATGGTTGTCATTCATTCGTTGTCATACTGTCGTCGTGATGCCGTCGCGGTCGTTCTAACGTTGTCGTTGTAACTTCGTCATCCGACTGTCGCTATGCCATCGGCGACATGCCATCGTTCTCACACAGTCGTCGTCACGCCATCGTCGTCATACGCTCGTCATCACATTGTCCTCATGCCACCATTGTCACGCTCTCGTGGTTATACCGCCTTTGTTGCTCCATCAACGTTATTCCATCGTCGTCACTGCGTCGGCGTCACAGAATCGTAGTCATGCCGCAATTCTCATGAAAGACCTCGGCAAACAAGTGCCACAGCAAAGTAGGATGATACCGAAGCAATGGAACTCTCAGAATGGCCAATACAGATGTTAATTTTTTTTTTAATTCGAAAGCATGCCCTTAGGCATAATACAAAAGATGTTAGAAATACATGAACAGATTCAACTCGTGCAAAAAATCTAGGAGTGAACGATGATGGGGTCCATGAATCCAGCGTTCAAGGTCGGGTGGGCGGCCAGGCCGAAGGCCTATGGCCCGGAGATGGCGGAGACGGCTTAGATGAAGTCCTGGGCACGTCCATAATAGGTGTGTCACTGTCACATTTTGGATTCCTGTGTTGCAAAATGGGTACGATGAGCCGTAAGGACCATGGTATTGTTGTGGCCAGAGAGCGGTCACAGACGGGGTGAGCGCGACCCCAACACGTAGCCTCCTTAACGTAACCTCCTCTCGGCGGGTTAACCCGCCAGGGAGGTCTGACCCACACGGAGGTATGAGAGCTCGTGTGGTACGTCGGAGGTTTTCCTTTTCCCGGATCAGTCGTCCACACGCGTCTTCAGGAAAATGTGGAAGTGGGTATGTTGTAATCTGTGGGTGGGTTGCCATATCTGCTTCAAAGATGTTAATCAAACATCAATTCAGAAATAGGGTATGTCGGTACATTGCTTGAATGCTAATCACATTACCATCGGCAGTCATCGAGAGATGAGTTGTGCCGTAATTTTTTATCATGCAAGTTGCATCCTTAGGATACTTCATGCACGTATCTATCTATCTATCTATCTATCTATCTATCTATCTATCTATCTATCTATCTATCTATCTATCTATCTATCTATCTATCTATCTATCTATCTATCTATCTATCTATCTATCTATCTATCTATCTATCTATCTATCTGTGTGTCTAACCATTTTCCCGCAACTTGGGTCACTGGGTATCTGCCGCTCTCCAATAATAATAATAATAATAATAATAATAATAATAATAATAATAATAATAATAATAATAATAATAATAACTTTGCGTCAGTTCGATATACAAAAGCAATCGCATGGCTCACCAAAGCAACAAAGGGGCATGCGTGGAAACTCGGCAGCGAGGGCAGTATTAACAATGTTTAAATTTGTAGCTGACATTGTTGTTTACAAAGGTTGAAAACAAACAAAAAAAAACAAGTGAATAAACATGTAATAGATTTTCTAAGTGAGGTATAGTAGCGCGTATTTGGCTACGCGGTAATGTAAATGTAAATACATCATTGGGCAGCTCATTAAAAACTACAGGTACGTAATACAACCTTAGCGAGTCGCCGTTTCTTCTTTTTAATGAAATGAAAATAAAAGAACGAGATGCCGTCACCATATAATGGTGACGGCTACTCCTTTTCGTATAGCAGAAACAACAATATCAAAAATATATGTAGCAAGAAAATGAAAAGAAACCACGCCACAGGTCCCGAAATCCACAGAACACAGTCCTATACATCCACGAACATATGAATATAAAAGGCAAAGGCAAGTTGCGCCACAGTGAGTTTGTCATAAAGAGAGATCACTTCATAGGGTACGACACCGCCTCTGCGCACTGTTGCGTTCTCCAGGGTAGCGTACTCCACCTCTGCCGAGTTGTAGCTACGCCTGTTTAACAAAGCTCGACCGATATTACTACTGGGTAGCGTGGCGTTGTTGGTGGGCTGCAGGCATCCGGTAGACCATGGCGACCAGGCAAGGACGAGACGATTTCTAGTGCGAAACTTGCACGCTTTATTCGGTGGTTGGTGATAGATGAGAAGTATAGAATGAAGTTAAAGTAAATTGCTTGGCCCCTTAAATAGGCCCCCTAAATTTGTAGGCGGGATCTTGCCCACGTCAACGTCACGCGACCGGCACTGCGTCTCGTTGTTTTTGCGGCTAATCCCACTATCTCCGGTGACCCTAGACGGGCTGGTCCCACTCTCTCCGGTGGGCCTAGACGGGCTGGTCCCACTTTGTCCAGCGACGTTGTTTTTGCGGCTGGTCCCACTATTTCCGGTGAGCCTAGACGGGCTGGTCCCACTTTCTCCGGTGAGCCTAGACGGGCTCGCCTCTGCAGGTGGCACTCAGCAGGGTGCACTCTGCAGGTGGTGTTGGTTCTCGGAAGTTCTCTTGTAGAGCTTGACAGTTCGAGGAAACGGTCCTTCTAAAGTCGCAGGCACACAAAGGGTCCTGTAAGCACTGCGGGATGCCAGCCAGACCGGCAACTCCTCGAGACAACCACCACAAATTGGGAATTCACCTTTCGTTTCCATGAGGCATGGTGGTCGAGCATCCTCTTTGCACGGGGTGCTACTCGCCAACCGGGAACACCACACGTTACCAGGTACATGTCTTAGAAGTATGGTTTTGACAATTTGCGTCCTCTATACGACATTCCAGAAATACTTAAAAACAATCATTTGTTTCAAAATCTTATCAAATGAAGGCAGACCCGATACTTTAACCGGGTTTTCCGATTCCTCTTTGATGACAGAGTCCGATGGTGATACGTGAGGGCACTGCCCTAGCTCGCGCTCTCCTAGCTACACTGCAGTAACTTCTACCTCTGTCCGTGAAGATGACTGTGCTGTGCTGTGTACGCGTACGCATTCCACAGAAACAGTATGCTGTGCAGCCTTCATCCCATTCACCGTACCACCACCCTCCTTCCTCTTCACATCCTACCTCTGTTATTCCCCAAACCACTTCCCCAGCGTGGAGTAGCAAGCGAGAGGCACTTCACTGAGGCCGACCTCTCCACCTTTCTGCCATTAAAAAGTATATCTCTCTGATAGTGGAATTTACGAGACAGAGGCAGGGTTTATGATATATTCGGTTGCAGAATGTTTACTAATTTATTTAATTTACTAAAGGCCGACATTAAGGCGGCCACGAAAGAAATAGAGACAGATCTTCCCGTTCATAGCATGGACAGCCGACTGGCCCACATGCTCGAAGCCAAACAATCGCTCACCAGGAGATGGAAAGAACAAAGACACAATCGACGGCTCAGGAAAAGAATTTCTTCCCTCAACCGGCTGATTGCAGAATATTGCACGCAACTATCTAACCAGCAATGGAACGAGGTGTGCGACGCCGCGGACGGCCGCATCAACAGCGGGACGACTTGGCACCTGCTCAAACATCTTTTAGATAGAACCAAAACCAAAGCGGACCAGGGTCGTACGCTGAACAAGATCATGCACGAGGAACTCAAAATTACTACGGAAAATGAGCTCATTGACCGTCTCGCCGACAAGTACCTCCCGCTGGCCAAAAATATTAGAGGCACGACCGCCGATGCATATCGCGGCAAAGCCAACCCAGAGCTTGATCGGGACTTCTCAACCGAAGAGATACGCACGGCCCTTCAGAACCTAAACAGCAAGTCAGCGCCGGGGCCGGATGGCGTAACAAACAAGGCACTAAGAAACCTCGACGAAACCTCAATCGAAACCCTCACAGAGGAAATCAACAACATCTGGAGGAATGGAGCACTACCAGAAGACTGGAAAACGGCCCTTATCGTGCTCATCCCAAAGCCTGGCAAGGCGCCCAACATCAATAACCTCAGACCTATCTCGCTGACGTCTTGCGTCGGCAAGGTAGCCGAGCACGCGGTCCTAAACAGGCTCTCGAAACATCTCGAAGATAAAGATGTCTACCCCGCAGCAATGATCGGCTTTAGACCCGGGCTATCCACCCAAGACGCCATGAAGCTCCTCAAGCATCAGATCATTGACGCAGACACGAGAGACGCGAGAGTAATCCTAGGGCTAGACCTCGAAAAGGCATTCGATAATTTATCACATGACTACATACTGGACACGATCTCCAACCTCGACCTCGGGACGAGACTCTACGGTTATACAAAATCATTCCTGAGTGACAGAACGGCCACCCTCCGTCTAGGGGAAATCAAGTCCCAGAAATACAAACTCGGAGGCAGGGGCACCCCGCAAGGTTCTGTCATCTCTCCGACGCTTTTTAACCTTGCGCTAGCCGGCCTAGGCAAGAAATTGGATCAAATCGAGAACGTCAAATACACGATATACGCCGATGACGTAACGCTCTGGGTCCCCGGAGGTAGCCTGGGATCAATTGAAAGCGCTCTGCAGGAAGCGATCGACGTGATCGAGGAATACCTCGCTCCCACTGGCCTGCGATGTTCGCCTGCGAAGTCAGAGCTCCTCGTCTACAAACCATCGAGGAGCGGTCCCAAACCAAAGAACGAAATCAGAGACACACACGTCGTTACTCTAAGAACAAAAGACGGAGGAACCATTCCACACGTCAGCAAAATCAGAGTCCTTGGGATGTTCATTGAGAGCAACGGCTCTAACGCAGCTACAGTGGAGAAGATCGTGACAAAGTCGAATAATGCCTTGAATCTCATACGACGCGTAGCCAACAGACAACACGGCCTTAAGGAAGAAAATCTCCTCAAGCTAACACACGCCTTTGCGCTATGCCACTTCACCTACGAGGCGGCCATGCACAGATGGAAGGTAGCGGAGAAGGACAAACTCAACGTACAACTGAGGAAGCTAGTTAAACAAGCGCTGGGAATCCCCAAGAACACCGAGACAGACCTCCTGCTGCAACTGGGGGTACACAACACACTTGAAGAAATCGCCGAAGCTCAAGAACGGGCTCAATGGACAAGACTCTCTGGAACCAAACAGGGTAGAGAAATCCTAGCCAAACTAGGCCATGACACCACAGTAATCGAGACTCTTTATCAAAGCGTTCCGACGGACACACGCAACTCCTACACGGTTCGCCCACTGCCGCGGAACATGAACCCCACGCACCATCAACCCAGAAGGCTGGCACGCGGATCGTTCATCCTGCGCGAAATACGTGACAAGAAAATCCTAGCCTGTTTCGTTGACGCGGCACAGTACCCAACCAGGAAGGCCTTCGTTGCCACCGCGATCAACAAGCAAGGTCAAGTGAGAAACGCTCTCACAGTCAAGACCCACAAGTCCGAGATAGCAGAACAGGTTGCCATCGCACTCGCGCTCACAGACCCGACCACCACCCACGTCTACAGCGATTCACGCTCAGCCGTCAAAGCCTTTCAGAAAGGAACAGTTGCAAGACAAGCCCTACAAATAATCAATCGATCCGCACCGCTGCAGCATCACACCATCTGCTGGTTCCCGGCACACCTCGGAGAGATCGAGGACGCCCCTTGCAATCTCAATGAGATGGCTCACAGGAGCGCGCGAGACCTAACCTTCCGCGACGCCACCTATTCTAGTCGTGACCATCCCAGCGAGAATCGGGACCCTCCCTCCACATATAACGAGATCATAAAGCACTTTTATCTAGACCGCAGAATATACAGCACACCTCACAATAAGCTCACCAGGCCTCAAGCCCTGACGTTCAGAATGCTTCAAACAAACACGTACCCCACGCAGAACAGACTACATCACTACATGCCTGACCTATACAAAACATCACATTGCGAAAATTGCCATAGCACACTAGGCGTACATCACTTGCTCTGGCCGTGTGGTCGGACCCACGCAAACAAGGATCAAGACTCCGCCAGGCTACAAGACGCATTACGCAGCACGGACCTGGCGGAGCAGCTCTGGGCCGTCCAGCGAGCCCACGATGCGGCCAGGGAGTTACAACTCCCGGTCCCAACGTGGGAGTAGCCCGCTCTATGGGACCTTGCGCCCCGTAGCTCGCAGGACCTTTCTATAAAGTTACTCCATCCATCCATCCATCCAGTTGCTTTCTGCAGACATCTTTAAATTCAATAATGTGCATATGAATATAAATATACATCTATGTTCTATAAATTTGTATATGATAGGACGGAATATCCGTCGCTCCAGAAGCGCTAATATACAGTAGTGCACGGCCTTCTCGTTTGTCTGTGATAGCGATGAGCAGAGGGCAGTGGATAGAGAAGTACAGTGTATACGTGTGAGGTCTTAAGTGCGTTAATCCGCAGACAAAGAAGAGGTCGATCGCAGCACCAGTCCAAGCCGTGGGCAGCATGTCGAGGGAGGCGCACCCGGCGTCAGACGCCTCCCCCATGTACTGCGGAAACCACAAGTTTTGAGGCTTCGATAGGTCGATGTTGAAGACCCTGCAGATGGCAAGCGGCATGTCTCGTTCGCTCTCTCTCTCCGATTGCTCTAGGCTTCTATTATAAAGAACATTTCGACATACAGTCAAATGTCTTTATAACGAAGTGCTCGGGACGTCCAAGTTTCTTCGTTAAACATGTCACCTCGTTGTACATGTAGCGCACGGTACCACTCCCAATATAGTAGCCTAAGAACTTTCAACAAAAGAAACCATTTATTTAACATACCTTGAAAAGAGACTTACTGAAACAAGTCGCTAATTTTATTGCGTACGATTTAGCTGGCAGAATGTGCGACTGCAGCCAATCTTCACGGAATGATCCGCAGCGAAACACAGGAGCTGCGCAAAATAAGGCTGCAGATGGTCGAATGCCGCTATCGCCAAGTCAAAATCTTTGATTCATATACAGGGTCTTCATTGTTGCTGTCTTCGTTCACTTTCGTGTAGTTTACACCCTAACTGGCTGGTCAGTCGTCAGTTACGATTACATCATCACGTCGTCATGAACTGCGAGGTATTCGTCAGCCGCCGCACCCGCTGACGCTCTATACAACAAGCAGCGTATGAGTTGAGGGATTCTTGGAGCAGTACAGCAGGACATCGGCGCACTTAAGTAAATCGCTAGTGCTGCCATTAGCACTAGCGTTGAGCGCACCTTGGTGACGTCTGCGAAAGGCAGTAACTGCACCACTATGTGGCGTTCGTTTTAAAGCAACAAATCAGCGGTCGGAGACGCATAAATTTCTTCGTTGTACAGGAAAATTCGTTGTATAGGTCTTCGATCAGAGGCGTTGACAACACATACGTAAGAAATAAATTTGGTAGGAAATTACCAGTCCTCCGTTATACAGGCCATATCGCTGTGGGGGCGTTTGTTCTAGAGACGTTAGACTGTATACTTTTTAAGACACTGTTGATACGTGTTTTTTTTACTCGTAGTAGAACAGTTCAAACAACAACACCTGGCGTACCCTAGGACGCAGTATCCCAGGGCATCTACGAACAGTTTTCTAATCGGGAAGGTTAAAACATTTTCGTATTATATAACGTGCACTAAATATTTCTGAGTTTCCTTGAAATATGTATCATATGAGAACTCCAGGATAAGTTGCTCTCGCTATGCAGACCAAGATCCCAACAGGTGAAGCACGGGAATCAGAAATACAAAGACAAGCTTTTCCAACTTACGCTTAATGGGCAAACTTTGATGTTTGTGAAAGAGCATAAATTCCTTGGCGTTGTTCTTGACCGCCAGCTAACATGGGCTTCACACATCCGCGCAATTGCAAAGCAGACCAATGCAGTAATAAACGTACTTCGGCGACTCGCTGGCACAACGTGGGGGGGATCAGTCTCTTCACTATTAATGGTTCATAACACACTCATAAAACAAAAAATTGCTTACTCAGCACCTATTCTCCATGGCTTATCACAAACTTCTGAGGAACGTCTTCAACGTTTACTGGCAAGAGGGCTGCGAGTGTGTTTTGGGGTTCCGCAGGCTACCTCGAGTTCTTTAGTAATTGCTGAAACTCGTCGCCCATCATTTCCAGTCATACGAACGGTTGAAACATGCCGACATATTTATCGTATCTTAACCCAACACGAGAAGCATCCATTAAACCTTCCGCTTACCGAAAGAAACACAAGCAAAATTCGCGATGTTGTTCGAGAACATAAAGCATTATTACCAAGATTTGAATTATTCAAAGTGGATGTTTGTTACCCTCCCTGGATGTTAACATGTCCTCAAATAGAATTATCGGTTGAGGGGATTATGTCTAAGAGAGACATGTTCATAGTAGCCGCACAACTGGCACTCTTCAAAATTTACTCCTTATATCCCCAGTACATCCCCGTTTATACAGATGGTTCATGTCATAAAAATTCTTCGACTTCAGCATTCGTCATTCCACATTTAGCGCTAGAGCAAACATTTAAAGGGGTTGGGACACCAAATTTTGAGGCTATAAAAAGAATGTTGTAGGCTGCTTCCGTATGCAAGGACACCCAGAAGGAGGTATCGGACGCTGCAAACATTTCAAAATAATTTTAATTCAGCTCCAAAAAGTCATTAAAAACTCCTTCTCGTAGTCGAGACCCATCGCTAGCGCGGCAGCTACTACGTCACAGAGGAGGAACGAAAATATTGACGTCATAGCACACCAGCACAAAAACGTGACGTATGATGAGTAGCGATGAAATGCCGATTACGGAGCCTGCTGAGCCGAGCGACCGAGCATAACCTCCACTATGATCGAGCTACAGGCATATAGAAATCCTTTCTTAATGCAAAGAAGGGGTAAGGCGTGCAGACACGGACACAAGAGGAGAGAAGTGGACAACACGAACGCCGCACGCCGGCCCGCGAATGGCAAACTGCGTGCGGCGAGTTGCCGTGCCGACGGGCCTTTGCACGTCGGCACGGTGCAAAGGCCCACTTGCCGGCCGACTCCGAAAGGGACCAGGATATGCGGCGTTCGTGTTGTCCGCTTCTCTCCTCGCATAGTTCGGCAGTTCGGAGCGGTCTCTCCTTCGCTTGGCCTTTCTCACTGTGAAGGCCCGTCCACGTTACCGGCATGGAAACTCGCCGCACACCGTTTGCCGTTCTCGGGCCCCAGTGCGACGGCGGTTTTGTTCGCGAACGGCGAGATTTCCTAGCCGTCGAGAGCACGGGCCCGGGACCCATTTGTGCGGCAGCCGTACGGCGAAGCGGCCAATCAGCGTCCGAAGAGCGGTCACTCTGTGCAACGACGGCAGCTTCACCGCCTCTGATCGTTCGGCGCCGCCGATATCGTGGCTAGGCCTTTTCCGGTTCACTTCGAAGCTAAAGCTTACGGCGCTTCGGGATGAATCACCGACTCTCACAAGCCGCAATATTTTCTTGCCGTTGTTGTCGCTCTTCGCAATAATTATAATAATTGCGACATGCACTTCGAATCGCCAGTTGACCTCTGCTGGCAGAGCACGCGTATGCGCGAGCAGACGACGCAGCATTGTTTTACGTCCCTATTTTTTGTGGCCCACGTGACCAAGCCATGTTGCGTTTCCTCCTCTGTGACGTCATAACATCCCCCGGAGCCCAGAAAGCGAAACCGAAATCGCTTGGCATAATAATGCTATTATTAAATTATTTATCGAATATATATGAATCCCGCTGTGTGTATCGTGCTCCCTGAAGCATGACGCAACGTTTGAATCAACAAACGCATGAACGAAAATTTTGATGTCTCCACCCCTTTAAATTATCCCGAGAGACATCTTCCACCGTGGCAGAACTGTTTGCAATCCTGTGTGCTTTGCATTTCATAACATCAGAAAAACATTCGCAAAAATGGGTTATATTTAGCGACTCGCAAGCCGCTCTCACATTACCACAGAGCAATAAGAAAAATTCTTTGAAGACTTCGCTATTGTATGAGACACTCAAAGAACTTACAAAAGCAAGCGCTATGAACCACGTAATTGCGTTCAAATGGATACCTGGGCACTGCAATATTCCTGGTAATACTGCAGCGGACGCAGCTGGAAATCGAGCGCACAATAAAGCGGAGACAACCAATCTTCCTCTATTGCGTAGTGAATCCGTCTGCTCCTGAGACAGATTTCTTGTCGCCTCAGCAAAACTACCTGGTTTGATGAGCAAACTAAAAACTCGGAGTTATACTTTATGGAGCCATGTATAAACTTATCAATGCCGGAAAATCTAAGGGACAACAGAAAATTTGAAACATTGGTACACCACCTGCGTCTTGGTACTGCATTTACAAAACACTTCTTGTACAGGATGAAACGTGTCTCTAGTCCGCAGTGTTCTTGTGGCCATCCAGACGAAGATGTGCATCATCTTCTTCTCGAGTGCACGAAATACGATCCACAAAGAAGGGTACTGCAAGCAAATTTGTTGATGTTACACAGAAGACCATTCACTGTAAAAAAGATACTTGGCCCATGGCCAACTGCGGGCCTTCAAAAAAGAGCGCTTCTTGCTCTGAAAAAGTTCTTAGAGGACACCAGCATTTTGGGAAAACATTAGGTATCAGATTATCCGAATACGCTAAATGAGTAACACAAGCGTCGCCTGTGGTTCATAATTGGTTTACGTGGTGATCGCAACTTTTACGCATTATGCATAATTCTGTTCTGTGCTTGCAGTGCATTACATGTCTTGTGTGCTTTGGCTGTACAAAATATCTGACTTTGTATATTATTATTATTATTATTATTTGTTTTGCACACATATACACATATACACAGGTAACAGGAAAGCGAAAGCGAGGAGCAGGCTGGCAACTGCCACCGGAAGGGGCACAACGCCTGCCTACTCTTCTGAAGGGAGGCGACAACAACACAGAAATGGAAGATAGGAAGGAGGGGAGGAAAAAGGAAAAAGGAAAGGAAAGCGACAGGACAAATCTAAAGACCAAAGTAGAACACTGCAACAGGACAAATCTAAAGACTAAAGTAGAACTCTGCAGCCGGAATTAAAGTGACGCCGCGTCGAACAGCCTCCACAATTATCAACCACGTCCATGGCTAGTTCGCTATGCGGCTGATTGTGTTCTCCACGATGAGACGCCAAGTGAAGCTGCACGTAATCACCGTTTCACGTAATCACCTGCACGTAATCACCGGTTCACAATGTACACTACAAGGTGTTTGAACCCGCCACCTCCCATCTTCGAAGGAAGAAGCATTAGGGTACAGTACTGATCACACACAGTAGGGCCGGTCACTAAAGGTCACGCTACAACTGAATGTCGAATGTGCATGCTACAAACGTGAACCTAAGTTAGTTAGGTCTATAAAGGTTAGTAGGGCGCGATGGGCCTGATCACGTTTATATGCACAGCCACTGGGGTATAAACATTCCTCGAGTGTCGCACACCGCAGGCCAAGGAGATGATAGTTTCTCACTAGCGACATGCGCTGCGCGCTAAAAGCGGGACACTCAAATATAAGGTGCTGAAGTGTCTCGTAGCAGCCACAAGACGTACACAATGGACTTTCCGCACGTCCTTGTCTATATAAACGTTCGTGCACGTTCACGCAACCAACCCTTAGCTTGAGCAGTTGTGCTCTAGCGCGACGAGGCAAGCCTCGACCACGAACACGGGGCGGGAACGTTCCATTTGCGACGCGCTGATCTGGATGCTGCTTGAGTAGGTGGCGACGAATCAGCAGACGAGCGTCATCAAGCTTGCACGTAATTTCTGGGCAGTCACAGTTGTTATGAACGCAACTTGAAGCGAGCCGATCAGCCTCTTCATTTCCGGCGATTCCTACGTGTGAAGGTATCCATTGAGCAACGAGACATACCCCACGTGATGTAATTTTGCTCGCAGAGTCATTAATGCTGCGCACAAGTGGACAATCAAGCTCACTGCGTTGTGACCTGCTAAGGGCAGCACGGGAGTCCGTAAAGATGACAACCTTCGATGTAATTAACTCCTCTTGCACGTATTTCAGTGCAACATTAATCGCTGCTAGTTCCGCAGTTGTTGACGAAGTTGGATGAGGTATTTGAAAGATACGTCGTACTTCTGTTGAAGGGCAGTAAAAAGCTGCAGAGGCGCCTTCACCGTCGTTGTGTACAGATGCATCCGTGAAAACTTCAAGATAATCTGGAAACTTTTCGAAGAAGTGAGACTGAGCCAATTGAAATATTGCCGAAACAGCCATATCAGACTTTTTGTGCATGTCAAGGATTGTGAGGAAAATGGGGAATACGTGTTTCGTGATACCTTTTGGAGGCGGAGACGTATCTGAAGCAGCATGTTCAGAAATGGTAGTGATATCCATAAATAATGCCGCCATTTTTCCCATGCAAGATAATGGGCGGTGAATCAGACGATCAAGGAGCGATTGACCATTCGATGCGCGGTGCAGACGCTCAATGTGATACAGAGCTCTCTGATCTGCTTGCAGCCTCAGGGGTAACTGATGCGCTTCAGTAAGTAATGCAATAGATTGCGCCTCACGAGGTAATCCAAGCATTAGTCGAAGGGCAACGCGATGATCTCGCTCCAGTTGGGCCATCAAGCTATGTGGTATGTTCAAAATTGGTAATGCGTACAGCATGCCTGAGAGTACAGATGACTGGTACACCTGAAGAGCCGTTGTTTGGTCGCAACCAGCACCTCGAGCAGTTAAGGCGGCCACATACTTAAGAAGGGACTGCGATTTTCGTCGTACAGATTTAACGGCAGGACGCCATATATATATATATATATATATATATATATATATATATATATATATATATATATATATATATATATATATATATATATATATATATATATATGGCGTCATATCATATATATGCGTATGTGGACTGAACTAATGCACAGAACTTTGCGACGATTTACTGTTGGACTGTATATTTTTATTCATCCAGTGTTCTACTGAGTGCCATATTTCGTGTCACTATTCTCCTTTTTTACGCAAATTTGTTTCCTTTGCCAAGTGACAAGGAGTAGCCGGTGCCAACATAAAGGCGCCAACCTCCCCTAATATTCACTTCAATAAAAAAAAGACAAGCTGAGCACACGGAAGTATGTAAAAAAAGAGCGCCATCAAGCGATACTACATTGTGAGGGTTGTGAAAACAAACAAGTGATGATTTATCAGGATCAACTTGCAGTAGGTTATGTTCAAACTACTGACAAAAGTTGGCCGCATCTTCCTGAAAGCGAGATGGTGCAGAGAGTAGTCAGCATCTTTTGCGATGAGCAGCGTGTCGTCGTCCTGCTGATGGATTTCTGAATGTAATAATGTTATTGAGGTCGGAAGGTAATTAACGAATAGATTAAACAGTATGCAAGTGGCAGTATGAAACCTGGTGGTTCCCCGCTCTTTAAATCGGCAATGCTGCTTGGTACAGAATCGAGTTACACAACTTGTGAGCGGTCATAAAAGTAACTGTGTGTATGAATGACAACAATGGACCACGCAATTTGTAACAATAAAGTTTTTTATACAAGATGAACTGATTAACCATGTTAAACACTTTTCTAAAATCAAGGAAAAGTCCAAATGCCACTTTATTGTCTTCCAGAATAGAGTGTAGATAATCGGGGAGAGCTTATAAAAGCACTTGAGTTCCTGAGCCTGCTACAAATTCGTGTTGGTGCGCAGTCTGTAGATTATGCTTCACTGCAAAGGCGTTCATGGTACTCAAAACGTGTCTTTCTAATATTTGAGATAATGACGGCAGGATAGACATGGAGCGATAATTGGAAATATTATTTTGTTGCGCTTCATGGTGAGTTGAACTTTACTACTGAAATGCTTTACGCTGTCCAGCAGTAAAGCAGTTATTAAAATCATCCGCTAGCCTTGCCAAAATGGAACCAAAGTTGCGTTCGATCATGTCAGAGATTTATTTGCGCTGATTGCCACATAAATGATTACCGAGAGACCAAGTTTTCGCCCTGCGTAGAAAATGGCTGCACTCTGATCGGATTGCCCAAGTTTCTCAGTTCCTGGCAGTTGTAAACTGCGCACGCAGAATGTCATCTTTAGGCGCAGCAACATCTCGGCCCCAACTCGCCCTTCTCTTCGATAGCGGCTAGGATATCAAGCGTCATCCATTGATATTCTGCGTGTCGTTTTTTGATAGAAATTGTTTTAGGGGCTAACTAGCTTAAAGACCGTCTTTTTTAGCGACTTACCACCACATTTCTGTATCGGGAATGTTCCTGGCCACCTTCATGGGCCGATCCCGGAGACAGAATGGAAATATATCAGAATACCTTTTAACTTACCGTATGATGCCCGCACGGGTGAATTGTTTCAGCAGGCTGGAATTTTACGTGTGCACAATTACTTCTACACTTATAAGTTAACCGTAGCGATTGGGCGCTAAGTGAAATAAAATCTACATTTTCTACACGACCTTTCACATCTACAACAAAACTTTACGTCACCTAATACATGATATAAAGAAATATGGAAATTGATAACCCCGAAAACAAATTATTGCAAAGATAAGTTATCCTACGTAATGCCTACACTACTTAATAAATATGTGAAAGCTGGTATGGATTTTTGGCAGTGTACACCGGTTGAATTGCGAAAACTCCATATGCTAGGTTTTTAAATTGCACTGCTTCTCTGGTTACCCTTATACTTGTTCTTGTGCTTTGTTTGTTTATGAAACTAAGATATCCTCTGTAGTTCTTTCTTTCTTTTCTGGCTGTATGTTGCATGTTATTGCAATTGCAGCTGGTGACTATTTTGTACAAAGGTAGTTGTGGGTCTTTGTTAAGTTGCCTCTACGGAGAGCAGCTTTTACTTACAGCTTCCTTCATCAGTATGATGACGAAAAATAAACATTATTATTGGTATTATTAAAAAGAGGGCCGAATTTGCTACCAGTGGTCACCCTGATGTCGCGGATATAAGTATATTGCCAGACAGACGGCAGGACTCGAACAGAGGACCCCTAAGACGGAAGCCCGATGTTCTAACCTAGGCCACGGGTGGATGCCTCAGTAGTCGGAATAGAACATCCTTAATAATTTACAGCGTGCATGCCAGCGCTTTCAGACACTTGGCGCCTTTTATGAACACCCAGCGATTTTTCGCTGTCGTCAATAATTTCACATACTGATACTGATTTCTTTAGTTTAATACGTTTTCTGAGGAACATTCCTCGCCTTACCTGCGCGATTTCCCTTTGTCCCAGATTTGAACGCCAGGTCACTAAATATCTAGTCCAGCCTAGTTGTAATTTAGATCTAGGCTAGGCGCGTTCGCGTTGAAATCGCGCAGAAACTTGAGCACGGAAGAAGCTGTATTCGAAGACCTCGAGTTAGATAGCTTTGCTTGCAGGAACGAATTGTAACACAATCTATGCAGACTATGCAGACGATGCAGACCCTGATGGCTTATTCCACACTTTTCGCACATGTAGTAGCCATGGTAGGGTGGCTAGAATAGGCCCTGTCGATGCGGGGCTTCTGCAGCGAAGCACCGCGTCCCTCGCACAGTGCCTCCCTTGACCAGCGCTTCGCGCTCACCTGCCGCTGCGTGTTGTCAGATCGCTAGCACAGGACCTCCATCGAAACGATAATAGCACTGAAGCGAGGTGGACCCGCATACGCACCAAGACCACTCCATTGGTCTAGATCCAGAAACAAGCTGCGTGAGCGGCGCATGCTGCAACTCAATGCTGGAGGCGCCCAGACGTGACGCTGGGGAACAGGAGGCCGAGGCTGCGCGACAACGTCGGCAAAGCCCTTCTGTTCAAAAGCGCGTAGCGGACACACACGTGCCCGCCGGGAGCATGCCGCAATGCAGGAACGCGAGGAGAAGACAAGGCGACAATACCGACATGACTTTGTAGTTTTAAAGACCGATGCTTCTCGCGGTTACCATGTGTGTATGCGCTCCTCAGCACGCGTGTATAGTCAGCCTATATTAAAACTTCTTTCTGGGCGAATTGGTGCATACTTGACATAAAAACTGTTTACAGCGCAAACACATGCAACCACAAAATAAGGGACAGGACACAAGCGCTGGTGTCCCGTCCCTTACTTTGTGGTTGCATGTGTTTGCGCTGTAAACAGTTTTTATGTCAGTCAGCCTATGCTTACTGCAATTCATACTGACACTACAGCGAGCCCTACACTTCGTACAATAAAGCCGAGAAAACCTAAGCACTTCCGAGTTGTGAATGCAAAAACATTAATGTCCGTTTGAACGCCGCTGAGCGGACCTTCGAGTTACAGACTCCTCGCGGGTAAGCGAGTGCGTTAAGACGCTTGGCGGTTTATCCCAGTGGGTAAGACACTCGGCTTCTGACTGTGGAGTCGTAGACTCGAAACACACTACCGCCAACGTTTTCCCGTTCGAATTTCTCTGTTTTTTACACTAACTTCTTTAGAGCGATTACCGAAGCGCAGTTAGAACGCAGGAGAGAGATTGCGTGGACAAGGAACGCGCGGATAGCACAGGCTTGTGAGAGCGAGGCTGACGTGGCGTCGCAGTGATGCGCTCTCCCCTCACGCAACACACAGCGCGCTAAGGCAACACCAGGTGTTCCCCTTCGCCCGCTCCGATCCGGCGAGGCATGCTGATGAGGTGGCGTCGCAGCCAATGGGAATTTAGGTGTCGTTTTTCGCTTGTCCAGACGACAGACGCCGGCTTTTTCGCTCAATGAGTCCATCTGGCACTTTCACATCAGTATTCTAACATGTTGCTATCACAATCACTGCTTAACCCTTTTGGCGAAACTGAGATTTTTTTAAGCAATTAAATCAATAAAATTGTCCAGTTCGACGCTCCTTCTACTCTCCTCACGCGAGGGGTGACCCGATTGGGAGCGGTGCACAGTGACTTGGCCCCTATCTCACCCGCAACTCGCTCAGGAAGACTGTCTGTCATTGACTTCAAATGGAGGTTCAACTTTTTTGTGTTTTGTGCGCATCCGTCGAGCCAGATCATCATGCGGGCAAGTTGTTGCATGTTTTTCTGCGTAAATTGCACGAAATAAGACAGTGGCATCTGCTTTTGCGTTTTCCTGAGAAGCGGCGACCAACGTTGGTGCTGGCAATGCGCTGCAACACATGGCAGCTTTCAGACGCCGACAGAACCGGCGGAGTTCACTTGGGATTTTCTCGGAAACTCTAACTAATTGGCTACTGCCTTGGCAGTGTCCTGCTGCTTTCATGCTACACGGCGTTGATTTAGAACACGAACACAGGAGGCAACCACCCGGACAAATGTGGTAACATTCACGTTTACGAGGTAAAGCTATTCCATTACAAGTAGGCAGCTCTCCACTTGACATATTGTATTAGTCAATGTGAGCTACCTTAACAGCGGATTGTTACTGCAACGAACAAATATTTAAACCTCCTGCCGCATCGATTGATGTCACACGGGCACTTTCGGTCGTGGCCGAGCCAAAACCGGATGAAGGGCTGCTACACGAGCGTTTCCGATCGTGATTTAGCTCGATCCAGATCCATTAATTCTAGATGTACATTCTTGATCGCGATCGTAGATGTCAGTCGTTTGCACTCTCAATACTTACTGATCTCCACAAAATGTCCGTACATGCTCATTCATGGCAAGGCCGTACGCCTTTTAAGCGAGGGGGACGATTTTATTCTTCCCGTATCGTGTACGGTCCAGGCATGTTGACGAAGTAAACATACATGTCGCCGAAATGCACGCTCGGCCAGCACTTTGGATCATTCTTCTAGCCGTCTATCACAAAAGGAATAAGATACTGCATGCCACAGGTGGAGAGGTTCTCGACGTACCGCTGACTGGCAGCTTCTGACAGCGAACTCACCTTTCGGACAAATGCATCGCAGTGGATGCCATGGCGCGAGGGAAATGCTTTGCCCACCATCTCTATGCGCACGTCTCGTACTTTGTTTTGCGCAGGGCCCGTGACGTCACGCTGTTTACGAAAGAGAGAGGCCCATTGTATGCGCCCGCTCAATGCGCCTTTATTGCCTGTATTTCAGACTTCGGGCTGAACACGACGCAGCGTTGCTCAACTTACTCGTATGTGACTGTGGCTTTTGGTACTACAGCGCTACAGCTAATGTGCTATGCTGCTGGAATGAAATCGCGCACTCCGTTGCGGGCCGCGGGACCGCGAATCGCCGCGTGCAAAAAGAGTGAACGGCGTTGCGACGAGGCTTCGGGGCACGCACAAAGGTCCCCAGGCAGTTGAAACGAATGCTGCCAATGCCGCGCACAGCTGTTGCGACGACGCTCATTGTCTGTGGGAGTTTCGCAACGGCAATAATGAAGAGCCTCATGTCCTGTTATTACGCTGTTGTCCTGCACAAGTGTTTTACTGTCATGAGCTTCAGCTTTACCACCAATGTTACCCTACGGCCGAAAGCTATAGTTAACCGAGAATGACACATGAGTCACTTGTACATTAAATGGGGTTCGATCTGAACCGAAACATGTACGTGAGTTTGACATTTAGTTTGTTGGAATGTTCGGGTATGACCGAAAATTAGAGGTCACTGTTATTAATGGAGCCTGCCAGCCTTAGAAAATGGCCATACATTTTGTGGCTGCCTGTTGACCACTCTGTGTATGTTCCCGGCGTTAAGTCAAACTATTCAGAAAAAGTTTGCTTTTTCAGCTAACTCAGGCTCGTCCAGGGGAAATGACATTTGCTGCAGGAAAACGTTGTCGTGGCGCAGACGGAGCAATCCTTGCTATGAATCCGTATTTGGTAGCGTTCTATTTTATTTTCCATTCTTTTCATATTACCCGTTGCGCCGAGTGGCCGATCCCAGCGATAAGCGCGGCTCGTCGGCGTCCGATCCAATGTCATAGGACGGAAAGAAGGGAAAAATAATATGGGTCGTTAGTAATTGCAGTCGCTTATTAAGATGATATTTATCTGTTCTAAAAGGTATCGCCGGGAAAGCGTTCTAAGTGAAATATCATCTACTACAGGAGGAATTGCACCAAGGACACCAAGGACACCAAGGGAAAAAGAATGGTTTCAGTGTGCAGTCACGTGAAGCAGCCGATTTTTGTTTTTTGCGGGACGAGTTGTAGTCGCCTATCAGAGAGACCTTGTTTTTAATGTGACTCGAATTTTGTTACCATGAGTTCTGCAAAGTCGTGTTCCCGTGGCTGCTCTTGAGATGCTTTCGTACAGACGGGGACAAAATAATACTGGATCTTCTAACGCATGCCAAACTGCATCCTTGCACCCTTTAACGAAGTAAGCGCCTTCTGTCGCCAGTTTGTCTCCTGCGAAACGACAACATGTAAGTATCTATCTTTAGTATAAAGCTGCTTTCATCAGTCCACAGGACGCAGCGGGCTTCAGTTCACAGCAGGCATGATACGGTAACAGGTATATAACATATTTAAAGAATTAGAAAGAGGCACGGGAAATAATAAAAGCGGCCGAAATTGGTCGATACTCCAAGCCAATCTTCTTGCTCTGCATCAATCATGAGCAGCTCGTCTCTGCGAAATACGTAGGCTTTTCCTATGTTCTGAAGCCTGATGTTTCCGCTGTAAATGTTACGAGGTCGCATGTATACAAGCACCGAAAGTTCGGTAAACTTCTAAATGCGACAGAGTTTGAGTTCGCAGACGGGACGTATCACACACGATAATTCGATATCACACACATGAATTCTTAAACTTTAGGGAAGAAATAACGAGTTACTTGCTCACAAAGTTCGCCCCCAGCCTCTATTGTCAAATTACGAGCGCTCTGGAAAAATGGCCTTTTGCCGAGGAAAATGGCCTTTAGCGTCGTCTTAACGGACCTCATGAATGAGCTCAATGTAAGAGATTCAAGGAAAGGCACACCTCATTCATTGCCTGTACAAGGGCATAAAGGGTTTCAAGGCAAAACTGCAGTTGTTAGTGTTTGGTGCAAGATCAAAATTATATAGAACTTCCGTTGCTGTTAAAGGATTAGTACGGAGATTAATACGGCATTTCCTTCCCTATTTGCGGCAAGAATCCTCAGCAATCTGCACACACTATTTTAAGAGCTGTACTATAACTTTTATGGCAAGAAAGAGGAACTACAAATGGTTCAAAATCCATTTAGGTGTGATGGGGATACATTGTTAGCTTCCTTCCAATTATAAGTAATTTAACTTCAGTCAAACGACATTTTCAAGTACAACTACAAAGAAAAAATATAAAAAATTTTAATAAGTTATTACATTTGAACAATTCCCAGCTTGGAGGCTCTGATCTAAATACATTGGCAAGGAATAATCGTTTTCTCGGCAACCACTTCAGCAAATTTGATGAGGTCTTCGTTCGCGTAACATTTTGGTGGAGGGTGCCGTTCGCCGTCCTCGCCACGGTGCTCCGCAGCGGCGGCACCGTCCTGCTTTCCGCAATGGCTCCCGGTGACGACACCTCGTCTGCTTCTACCCCGTACTTCAATGAAAATGTTACGCGAACAAAGGAATAATAACTGGAGGCTATTTACAAAGTGCAATTACAAAGGATAATGAAGCGCTGGCCAGTTCAGCCGACAGCTCGAGAGCCGGAGAGCGTTCGTCGTCTTCGTCGGGGCGTCCGCGTGCATCGGCCCCAAGAACACGCAATATGCATGTATCATTATCCCCGGCGGTGGAAGCACTGTCCCAGGGCGTCTAAATATCGGTGATAACTGGAGAGTAATATGGCTTTAGGCGTGCGACATGCACAACGTCAGTGGAATTTGGGGCAGATGAGGCACTGGTACTGACTTAGGCGATTTCGTTGGTAACTAGAGTCACGGCCCGCAGAACTCGATATGGGCCTGTGTACCGAGACAGGAGCTTTTCTGACACGCCAACGTGACGAGTCGGGGACCACAGGAGTCCCAAAGATCCAGACGAAAAGTGGACGTCTCTGTGTTGGCGATCGTACAAGCGCCGTTGCTTCTCTTGAGAGTTCAGGAGGCGAGCGCGGGCAATTTCGCGTGCTTGGGCTGCCCTGGTGATGGCGTCAAGTGCATACTCGCTGGTCTCTGCCGCGGCGGATGGAAGGGATGCGTCCAGTGGCAATGTGGGTTCTCGGCCGAGCAGTAAAAAGAATGGGGAATCACCGGCTGTGTCGTGACGCGTAAAATTACAAGCAAAAGTGACATAAGGTAGGACAAGGTCCCAATCAGCATGGTCGGATGAGACATTCTTTGCAAGCATGTCTGTTAGGGTGCGATTCAGACACTCAGTGAGACCATTGGTCTGTGGATGGTAAGACGTAGTCAGCTTGTGCTTGGTGGAGCAGGAGTGCGGTATGTCGGCGATGACTTGAGAAATAAATGTCCAACCACGGTCTGTGAGCAGTTGGTGTGGAGCACCATGCTGCAGAATCATGTCACCTAATATAAAATCGGCGACATCTGTGGCGCAGCTTGTTGGAAGCGCTCTGGTGATGGCGTAACGCATGGCGTAATCTGTAGCCACAGTGACCCACTTGTTTCCAGAGGTGGATAGAGGAAAAGGGCCAAGTAAGTCCAAGCCAACGCGAATAAACGGCTCCGAAAGAATGTCGAGCGGTTGAAGGCACCCGGTAGGGAACGTCGATGGTGTTTTTCGGTGCTGGCATTTCTCACACGCCGCAACGTACTTCCGGACGAAGCGGGCAAGGCCTGGCCAAATTAGTCGTCGGTGAATCCGGTCGTAGGTGTGGGAGACGCCAAGGTGACCTGCCGTTTGTAAATCGTGAAGTTCTTGGAGAAGACGAAGGCGATTCCGAGCCATCAATGATGGCGCGCAAAGTGGCTTTACGGCGTTGCTCGTCGGCAACGTGTAGCAGCTGAGAAACGGAGAAGACGCAAGCGTCGGTATCGGGGTCAGGGTCGGCGGGTGGTTGGTCCACTGGATAGCGTGATAAACAGTCTGCGTCTTCATGTAATCGGCTCGACTTGTACACTACTGCCTAGGAATATTCTTGCAGCCGCAGAGCCCAGCGACCAAGCCGGCTGGTAGGATCCTTGAGTGAGGAACGCCAGCAGAGCGCGTGGTGGTCCCAGATTACAGAGCAGTGCGTGCCATACAAGTACGGGCGGATTTGGAAACCGCCAAGAAGAGAGCCAGGCATTCACGATCTGTAATCGAATAGTTGCGCTCCGCTGCTGTGAGGAGGCGGCTAGCGTATGCGATAACGCGATCTTGACCCTGCTGGCGCTGGGCTAAGACGGCTCCGATGCCGTGTCCGCTGGCATCGGTACGCACCTCTGTAGGAGAGGACGGGTCAAAGTGGGCCAGTATAGGTGGCGTGGTGAGAATGTTGGTGAGGTAGGCAAACGCGGCAGTTTGAGCGGGGCCCCACGTGAACGTCACGTGCTTCTTTAGAAGATCAATAACCGGTCGGGCAATCACTGCGAAGTTTTTAACGAAGCGTCGGAAGTAGGAGCAGAGACCTACAAAACTTCGGACGTCTTTGACAGGCTGAGGTACAGAAAAAGACGTAACAGAACGAATTTTCTCCGGGTCTGGTTAAATACCGGAAGCGTCGACGAGGTGGCCCAGCACTGTAATCTGCCGACGACCGAAACGATACTCCGAGGAACTTAGTTGGAGCCCAGCCTCGCGGATGACTTGAAGAACAGCTGATAAGCACTCAAGGTGCGTCTCAAATGTAGGCGAAAATGCAAGAATGACGTCTCGGCAGCCGAGGCATGTTGACCATTTAAACCCTTGAAGCAAAGAGTCCATCATACGTTCGAACGTTGCTGGGGCTTTGCATAGACCGAATGGCATAACGTTGAATTGATATAGACCATCAAGAGTGACGAACACGGTCTTCTCTTGGTCTTTTTCATCCACAGAAATCTGCCAATAACCAGAACGCAGGTGTATAGGTGAAAAGTAGTTGCCACTGTGGAGACAATTGAGGGTGTCGTCAATGCGAGGCAAGGGGTCTTTCTTGATAGTGCGGTTTAGGTGATGATAATTTACGCAGAAACGCCATGTGCCATCTTTCTTTTTAACAAGCACCACGGGTGACGCCCAAGGGTTCGACGAAGGTTCAACAATGCCTTTGGAAAGCATCTTGTTCACTTCATCTTGATAACCTTACGCTCTTTTAACCTTTTGACACCACATATATTCGGTTTCCGCCCAAATTTTTCCATGGAACGTACTCTAATAGAATTCATTGACCACATTAAAAACTTCATTGACAACGGGTGCGTAGCAGTGGCGTTATTTATTGATTTTACTAAGGCATTTGATACAATTGACCACATTATACTGTTTTTCTAAGTTAGAGTCACTGGGTATCACTGGACCTGCGCTCTTTTCGAGAATAATGTTTTGGAATTCATTACCCATGAACATCAAGTGCGTCCATTCAGAACACTCATTTCAAAAAGCATTGAAAATTCACTTGTGGTCAACAGCCTGTTAGTAATAAATAACCTAATAATGAACCATGCTTTGTTTTTTACACTTTACATTATGTATAACCATCTAGTACTTAATTCGTTCTATGTTTATATCTCTTTATAATGATGTTCTAATGAAGTTATGTATTCTCGTTATTTAATTTATTTTTGCTAATACTGTTTCACTGATCTGCAACACCACTGCCTGTCTGTATTTGATTATTTTTTTGTAATTAGCACAGGAGGTCTCCTCGGCAGTTTAAACTCTGGAAACTAGCTCCTTCTGTACTAATATTTACCATATACTTTCCTGTATTTAAAGAGAGAGAGAGAGAGAGAATGAAGAGGAAAGGCAGGGAGGTTAACCAGTTATGAGTCTCCGGTTTGCTACCCTACACTGGGGATGGGGGATAGGGGTTAGAAAGATGACAGAGAGGAAAAGGCAAAAAAAAATAAAAAAAACGAACGCGCACACATGGAGACGCACACACAAAAGGCGTTCCAGTTAAAGTCGTTCACACAGGCCGGTAGATCGCAAGAAGCGCAAAAGCGCTTGCACGGCCTTCTTCTGTGACGATAGGTCCTTTCGATGTTGCAGAATTCTTTTTTCGGACAGCGGTTGGTCGTCCAGTTGGTCAAGTTCGTGGCTAAGGCATGCCCTCTGTGGACTGTACTGCGGGCAGGTGCACAAAATATGGCCAATTGATTCTTCATGGCCGCAGTGGTCACAGGTTGGGGTGTCGGTCATCCCTATGCGGAAGGCATAGGCTTTAGTGAAGGCAACGCCCAACCAAAGTCGATATAAAAGCGTGGCGTCTCTACGGCGAAGCTGTGATGGCGCTCGAAGACTTAATGTTGGATCAAGTGAGTACAGTCGCGGATTTCTTAAATGTGGCTCATTCCATTGCGACGCGGTGCACTGCCGAGCAACTAGGCGGAGCTTCCGTGCTGCGTCAGTTCTAGAAAGAGGAATTGGGACGTGGCGCTCCTCAGTATGGGCTGAGCGGGCAGCGTGATCCGCCCGTTCATTGCCGATAATCCCGCAGTGACTTGGAAGCCACTGAAAGGTTATTTCGTGGCCTGCATCACTTATATGGTGTAATGTCTCTGTAATATGGAAAATTAGTTGTTCGTGCGGTCCGCGTCGTAAAGCTGACAGTAGAGACTGCAGTGCCGCCTTCGAATCGCAGAATATTGTCCATTTGTGTGGCGGTTCATCACCAATGTGATGAAGAGCAGTAAAGAGCGCTGCGAGCTCTGCTGCCGTCGATGTTGTCGCGTGGGTCGTCTTAAATTTGATTGTTGTAGCTCTCGCTGGTATGACGATTGCCGCCGCGGAGCTGCTTGGAAGGACAGATCCGTCAGTGTAAATATGCGTAGAGTCACGGTAGTTCTCGTACAAATATAGTAGCGTGAGCTGTCTAAGGGCTGGTGATGACAGATCAGCCTTTTTCGAGATACCAGGTATTGCGAGGTTGATTTTTGGCTGAGCGAGGCACCATGGAGGGATCGAAGGTCTCGCAGCCGGAGTGAAACAAGCTGGCAATGATTCATCATATGCAGTTATCGTTTGGCTGAAAGATGTGTGTGGCCTGTCCGCTGGTAGAGAGGCTAAATGGTGACGAGGAGTCCTGGCTAGATGCCTTATATGGGTCCTGAGTACTTCAATTTCAATGTGGGTCTTGACAAGGTGGTCTCTAGCGATTGCTATCGTAGCCACTGTTGAAGCACTCTGAGGCAGGCCTAGACAGATCCGGAGCACTTGACCTTGAAGACTTTGTATTGTGCGTAGATTCGTTTTGCCTGTGTTGTTTATTGCTGGCAAGCTGTAGCGCAGAAATCCCAGAAAAAGCACCCTGTACAGTTGTAACATGGCACTAGGCGACATTCCCCAGGTCTTGCCAGCGAAAAACCTGAACAGGTGGCAGATGCCTGTCAACCGTTTTTTTCACGTAAGATATGTGTGGGCTCCATGACAAGTCCCTGTCGATTATGACACCTAGAAACTTGTACGATCGGACCCGTCGTATTATTTGGCCATCTATCGTTACATTGTAGTTTGCCATGGGTCTGCGCGTAAATGGCACTAGTGCGTATTTCTCGGAAGAAATTTCCAGGCCTCGATTACGGAGGTAGATAGCAGTTTGTGTCGCGGCTTTCTGGATTCTGGCTCGCTGCTGTAGGCGTATTACTGCAGATGTCCATACGCAGATGTCATCCGCGTACATTGATAGCCTGACTGTGGCTGGCACGTGCTCAAGGAGAGCAATTAGTGTTGGATTAAATAATACGGGGCTAAGTACACCGCCCTGAGGGATGCCGCGGTAGCTATAATCTAGAGAAGTATGGCCTTCCTCGGTGCTTACAAAGAAGGATCGCATGGATAGATAGCTCCGTATCCATTGAAACATCCGACCACCCACTCCTACCTCTGCGAGAGCAGAGAGGATGGCTTCATGCGTAACGGTGTCATACGCCCCTTTAACGTCGAGGAATAAGGATGCGCAGAGACGCTTACGGCGTTTCTCATGTTGAATGTAGGTCACCAGGTCGACGACGTTATCGATCGATGATCGACCGCGTCGGAAGCCCGCCATGGCATCTGGGTAGGTGTTGTGGTACTCCAGGTACCACTCCAGGCGTATTTACAGGTACCACTCCTGTATTTAAAGTTTCAATAAAGCCTTCAACCTTCTGAAGCAGAAACTCGATATGGCCGCCGAATAATAGGACTGACATTGCCAGTATTTATGTAATGCTTAACAATTGAAGTCCGGTCCAATTGGCGATGTCTTAGGTCGGAGATGTCGTGGTAGGAAAACAAAAGGCGACACAGAGCTGCTGCTTGTTCATGCAATAGGTCCGCAGCAATCATGGGACGACATGTTGCGTCAGGGCAAATAGCATCCTGTGGACATGGTAAAGAATCTGAGCAGATGTCTAAGTAAAACGTCGTGACGAGGTCATCTCCGATAGCACGGAGCGTTGCAACCGATATGCCCTTGGGTAGAACTTCCTTTGTCAGGCCAAAATTGACGACGGGGAGGCATGTCCGGTTATCGGCGACGGTGACGACGGAGTGGGGCACAGTGATATTGCGCATCAAAAGGACATCCGGAACAGGTGTGGCGACGTAGTCACCATCAGGCAGGCGTAGCCGGGGGGGAGCTTATGGGGCTTCAGCCCCCTCCCCCCCCCCGAAATGTTTTCGTGCTGTCATGCACCGCAGACCAAAACAACCCTGGCGCCGGAAATCATTCTGGATTTTGTCCAGAATATCTTTTTTTACGCTCGAAAACACATTTTGGAACGAACATGCTGAACTCGGGGTGGATTTCGCAGCAACTCCCATGAACCTGGAGTCACATAACGCAAAAAGCGCCATCCGAGCATAAAGTTTCAAGGGCGTTTTGATGGCGAGCGGGCTCGTCGCGGTATCGCGCAGAGGCCTCTGAATCTGAGGAGCGCTTATATTTCAATAACGAAACTTTATGGGCATAAAATTCTCATAAACATTCGATACCAAAAGTGCACTGAATTTTCTATAGTCGTACATCGGACCATACAACGAGACAAGCCAAATCAACACACTATCATACAAGTGGGCAAAGCACGCAGCGAGGTCCTATGAAACGAAGCGTTGTGGCGGTTCATTTGTGCCGTCATGTAGCAGAAAAGAATAACATGTTTTTCAACTGCGCCAAAGCATCGATGTCAAGGCAGTAAAGCCAGCAAAGGTAACTACTTTCTTATTTGTTTTTTTTACTTTGACTTAAAATGCGTGAGGACACATTCAGCCTCTTCAATTTTCTTGTTCTCAATACTAGCGGGCTACCAGAGCCATCCAGAACGCATGCGTTTTTTCTCCTGTTGTCCCGACCATCGCGCGGCGCACTTTGGTACACGTTCGTTTTTATCGGGCCGATTGGATTTTGGCCTGCCAGAGTTTTGGGCACTTTCTGGCTAGCAGAGGAGAAAAATAAACAATGGTCGCTCGCCGCCATCACTGTGGGGACTCGATGGATTGCAAAGCATCCACTTGAGAACATCACCTTCACTTGGATGTTATTGCAATCTCTACGAAACGTCTTTTATGTCGCCGGTGTAGGGTACCGAGCAGTATGCGTATGGCTCTCTGTGGACCAAGCGTCTCACGTTTTCTTCAATATTCTTTGGGTAACTAGATTAGGTGCCCAAAGTAGGCATTCGATTGTGGCCGACATGCTTTCCTTTGCGTTTTTTTTTCATTTCGATGCTCCCGCCCCACAAATGAAAAAAATACATTGTTGCGGCGAGCAAATTGTTGCACGGTGGAAGTTCGATTTTCTTACTTCTTCTTTTCCAGAATGTCATGGGCCACGGGACTCTCATACTCTTACTATATATTACTGCGATAGCAATTATATAGACACTTCATGCGCATTCCTGCCGTGGCCGTCGCCGTCATGTTCCGTGTAAACTCGAAGAGCTGAAATCGAAAGTGTGACAGCAGCCCGTTTGGCAGGAAAAATACATGTTGAATAAACGCGAAAAGACCGCGCGATTTCAAGGGCTGTACGACTACTAATACAAGCAAGAATATTGGAAGGAAGGAAGGAAGGAAAAAGTGGAGAAGGAAAGGTAGGGAGGTTAACCAGTATGGCTTAACCGGTTTGCTACCCTACACATGGGAGAGGGATGGGGGAGATTAAAGATGGGGAAGGGGGAGAGGGAGAGAGAGCACATATCACAGCACACACACATCGTCCGTTGGAGTCCATCATTCTGGCATGGTACGCGACGTTACTCTCACAGCCGCTTGTCCAATCCCGTCTCTTTCAAAAACCGAAGTAGTCCCTAAGAATATTGGAGTGCAATGCTAAGGTCAGTATGCTGGAAAATGGTACCTTCTATGCCTGTGGCCGACTATAGTTCCTCTGCCTGCCGAATTTGCTTCAGTTCAGCTACACGCTAACGTTCAAGCAAGCGTGAGAACACGAAATAATGACGTCATGCACCATGCCAAGCTGGAAAGGCTGCGACCATCCTGAAACGATCCGTCCCGAAATTTACCAAGAGAGGCTGTACACAATATTTCTTCCCATAAACCTGACAAAGCGGAACTCTGTTCTTAGCCTTGGTCTAAACTTTAGCACAGGGCCCACACGAGATACGAAGTAGCTGAGCTATGCTGTTGAAAAGGCTCTAAGCCAAGTCGACTACGCTAGACGTGACGCAGCTCGCACGCGTGTTGTAACGTGCCTTCTAGGCTCCATACCCTTCTTGAAACTCCGCGCTGTCACTAGAGGAACATGAGGCTACGAAGAACCGGCTTCGAAGCAATCCTTACATCGTCATTCTTCCGGCTGACAAAGTAAACGCAGCTGTTTTGCTTGATAGTGGTGACTACACCAAAAAAAAAAAAATACTGACACTGGTTAGTGACGCCAACACCTATAGCCACCTGACGCGTGATCCAACAAGAAAACTGCAAAGGGACTTCCAGAAGCTTCTAGCTGAAGACTTCCATTTGGCCCCACCTCAGCATAAGTCACTCTATTACCGGCTACTTTGTCACAATGGATAAGCTCCTGCACTTCATGACCTACCAAAGATACACAAGCGAGGCGTTCTTAGGCGACCCATTGTCGAATACACTCGCTCACCCCTGTACACGCTTTCCGGTTTCTTACACCGGATCATGCCGCCACTCATTGGAAAACGTGGCACTCAAGTACACAATTCCGGCGACTTTATTCAACAGATACAACATGTTGTTCCTGCTCATGATGACGTCATGGTCTCATTTCATGTTAACTCACTGTCCGCAAGCCTTCCAGTAGAACTGACTGTAAAGGTTTGTACTGCTGACCTCGAAGCTGGCGGGTCGCTGCCCGATAGGTCTCCGATTGACGTTTCAGACCTGTTCCGTCTCTTTAAGTTCTGTTTGTCGAATATATATTCCTCTTACAACAAAAATTTTACCTGCAAACGCATGCTACAGCTATGGGTGCATCTATGTCAGTTTCTGCTGCGAATCTGGTCATGGAGGATGTCGGGCATTTGCATCTTTTACCCCTACTCCAAAGGTTTTCTTGGGATATGTAGATGATCAATTGCTTCTGCATAATTCACAACGATACTCTCGCTGGCTTTACTTCTCGTCTTAACAGTGTGGAACAGGCGATTCAGTTTACTGTAGAGCAAGAAGTATACGGTTGTCTACCATTTCTTGATGTTATTGTCAAGCGCGGTGACTCTGGCCTATCTTTCAACGTCTACAGGAGGCCGGTACCTGAATTTCAAGTCGGTACATCCGCTTTCACACAGAACGTCTGTTCCTGCTACGCCGTTTCAGCGAGCAAAAACCGTTTGCACAAGACAGGAGGACTGCACGCGTGATATTTGGAGCATCTGTGAAGATTGAAGCTGAAAGGTTTTCCAGAAAAAATGAGTGAATAATGGTTTTCAACCCTGCGAATTCGAATTTCGTATTGAAATTGAGCGAAAGAAATCGCCAATATATTTTATTTCGACGAAAAGTGCAGCAGCGGACACGCCCAGCTCGCGCGTCTCGTTTCCGCCTGTGATTGGTCGGGCGCCTCGTGACGTCAACTCTAGTAAGCGACCGCTGCCGCTACACATGAAGCGCGGTGCCAGGTAGTTTGGTGCTGTTTTTCTGAGACGGTCATGGAAAATAGAGAGACTGCGTTTTTCTGAGGAGTTCGGCGTTACTCCCTACATGTACGAGCGGATTGCGAAGAGCCGCCCTCTCGAAGAAGCAAACGATGCTGGTGCGAGCAGTGCTTTCGACGCGAACGAAAGCAAAGTCTTGGGATCTCCTCATGTTGGAAATGCTCTTTGGTGAGTATGTTTTTTGCAAAGCGATCTAGTGATCTCACCGATCTTTCGCCGATCTAGTGAGCTCGTTTCCGGTCAAACAACTGTAGTGTTGTGTTCCTGCATGCCTCCTCGTGGAACGTAAGCGGGGATGCGATCGTGGGCATTTGTGCGCTGTCCAAAGCTGTCGGCAATCTACAAAGACGGTTTAAACGCGTAAAAAGCTTCCCGGTTTATGCAGTACGTGTAGTGACCTTCATCTGTTGACTACCACGTTAACTACCACTCACGTTGATTACCACTCACGTTGACTACCACGCACGTTGACTACCACTCTACATACACGCAGACGCACCAACAAAGGAATGCAGGGTCGATCGAAGCAGATTACGATGGCACGCATGCGGAAACAAGCGCGGTCAGGCACGGTCGCGGACGCTGCGAAGGAACGAAACACCAGAGTTGACGTCACAACACCGCGGTTTCCGGACTCCACTCACATCGTCAGCGTCAGCAGCAGCGCGCGGCATTCGACGGGGGGCGGAGCTATAGCGCAATTTCAACCGACGATTACGTCGCTCCTAATTGAAAAAAAAAACCAAAAATTTTACCTACATGGTTTATAAGGTTCCCGCATCCGTATATGAGCGTCTTATTGAATTCTACAGACTCTTCAGCTTCCCTTTAAGAACCTGTGGCTGCCCTCCGTGCTTTTCTTCCACGATAAGGAAAGGAGTGTCACGCCCAGTACGACAGCGTTCTGCGTTCTCTCCGAAGAAGTGAACTGCCGTTCCATATGTCCTTGGCACAAATGAGACCATCGCTAGTATCATGCGCAGGTATTACGTCAAAATTGCGCATGTACCAAGCCGCAAACTAAGAAATGCTTTAGTAAACGTAAAAGATAAATTGACACGGGGAAATTTTTTTCGGTGTAGTCTACACCATAACGTGCGAGAACTGTGATTAAAGAATATCGGCCAGACAGGTGACTTCAAGAAACATGTGAAACAGCGTATGTAGGACGTCAAGAAACGGCGTGTGTCCTCGACTGCCCTTGCTAAACATATGGAATCTACGTGCCACAATATTTACTGGGCAAGTGCACGTGTCCTGGTCAAGGAAAAGAAGCTTGTGTCACGCCTGCATCGAGAATCCTTGCACATACGGACCACGGCGCACACGCTGATTAGGCATGACGGGACACTTCCGATGGTGTACACTCGCTGCTTGCGTCACCTACTGAAACGTACTTAAATACGTTGTATATCTGTTATCGGTTTCATTGTGTACAAGGCTCCCGCATGCATGGGGAGCCGAAACGTCATTAAATTTTCAGTTATCTTGGTCGGTGCATCTTTTGGCGCTTATTGATAAAACTTCAAGGGCGATAACGTCGTCACCGCGCGCCGCAAGCTGTACTTGCGAGTGAAAGCGTAGGGGGGAGGGGAGATAGGTGAGCCGACGATGGTGAATCAGTTTTGTGTGCGCCAGGGAGAAAAGCGGGGAAGAAGTGCGCCGCCTTTTGTCGCGCGCGATGCATCGGGGAGAATAGAGGAAGGGGGAGGGGGGGGGGGGCTCAGAAATCTGTGATCTGTGATTGCGCAACATGCTTATTTCCCTTGTTTGATGCATTATATACAGTGGCTTTTGTATAGATACGTAGATTTATTGGAGACCGATGCGTATATATAGATATCTCGTTGCGAGCTTTTGTGTATGCATGCAATGAACTTTGTTTCCAGTGACACATTTTTGCCCTTTATCAGGCTGTATTTTCGCATTTCTAATGTATATTTTGCAGAACTCCTGCTTTTTTATATATGCTCTCCGTTGAGACTATAATTTTGGTGCAATTACTCACAATACGCGACCGGGGGCAGCTGCTCCTGCGGAATACATTGGAACGAAGGACAGCACCATCGAGATTTTTCCTTGGCCATTGCATAGTGTTACGAACTTGTACCGCTGCACCACGATTACGGCTTTGTGGTCCCGTAGCGCTCGTCACCCGTTTCGTGACAGAGCGTTGGTAGCGATGACTCCGAGCCTGGCGTCGATGACAATAACAAAAGGGACTTTATACATTATATACAGGTTATCATACAGGACATGAACGGGTCGGCACTGGGGCCGAGTGCTCACAACAAACGCGACTGTTCTCGCACGACGACGTCCGGCGAAAACGCGTTACACATCTCACCCCAGTCGGGAGCGACACTCTCTCCCGGTGGGGTCGGCAGATCCTGTTTTCGAGCGGCGTGTCGCTGCTTTTATAATCCCCGAGGCCCATTGTCACTCAAACGGCCCAATACAAAGTCAGCACACGACGGTCGTCCGAGGGGTCCAACCAGCGACCGCGCTGGCCACCCGGTTCAAAGTTCGCGCGCGCGGTGACCTCCAGGCAAGGGAGGTGCGGCGCCGGGCCGTCTGGCACACGCGGACACGTCTAAACACGCTGCTCGCCGAGGCTTCTCCCGCACGACGGCGCAGCATCTTGTCTTGTGAAGGGAGAATTATGGCGCTCGCAGGATAGATTCCGCATCTTGCAGATTCGGAATCCGGGCTTGTGGTAATGGCACAACAGCATCCCCGCCCTCAGATAAGGCGCCGGGAAGACGAGCTGCCTCCACGTGGCTCGGATGCCAGGCGCGCACGTTCGTCAGGCTCGTCCAAGTTCACGTCCAGTGTCGGGACGCCAGGTAACATCACGTGCCCAGGTCCGACTCGCCAGGACAGGAGCTCTGCTCACCACGTCGTCGCCAAGGCACCTTGACCAGCTCCGCTCGGGTCGTTCCTAAGACCTTGCTTCTCGCCACTGGTCCCGCTTGGTCGTTCTGCAGCTTGCAAAACCGACCGGCAAAAGGCAACACCCAACACGAACAAGTGCCCTCTGTCTCCCGTCAAACACCAGACAAGGCCATAATTCAAATCAACCTAACTAAATTGTTTTCCCCTTTTTTCTCCCGCTGCAACAAGAGGCAGGTGTACGATCTAGCACACAAGGCTTAAACAATCAGTTTTCAAATCATCAACACAACAAAATAGAAACAATTATTAATCAGCAATAATAATTACAAATAGAATGGTCCCCTTGAAATCACTTGGACCGAAAACATACTTCTGAGGAAGCAAATGAAGTCATTCATTTTTCCCGGCGATATTTTCGCGGAATCCGAAGCTGCTTATATTTGCGACCCTGCTTATCCGTGTAGCGGCGGTACAATAAGTCAGATTCCTTGCCAAATGAAACCCTCTTTTTTTCCACTCCCCGTTTGACGCTCTTCCTCAGATCGGCTAGTGAACAATCTTCCTGTTTCTCGCGAATCCGAGTTTTCCTTTCAACTGCAGCCTGCTCCTGCCAGCTGGCGGAAACCGGAGCGAGTGTGGAGCCCGCGTCGCCTAATTGCGGCGTCGCGTCTCTATCGTGGCTAGCACTGCACGCGTCACTCCCACTCACCTCCAGGACCCGCTCGCCTAGGCCAGCCTCCGAGCTCTGCCTCTCCCGTGACTGCTCGCCACTCAAGTTACCCTGATCGGTCCCTGTACCGCACCGCTGTTCGCTCACCGACGCTAAGTCAAGTTCCCTCGACAGCGGGCGCGCTTTGGATCGCGTGGGGGCCATGTACGCCACGTCGGCAAAGAATGATTTGCCGTGATCCCTCAGCAGCTGCTCCGAGCTATTTGAGAAGAGGTAGGAAAATTGCTCCGGGAGGGCGGCTGACACAGCGGCTTCGGTGTTAAGTTTCCCAAACTCTCCTTCAATGATAACCGTTGCGATCGGTAAACAGACACTCTCCTTCTCGGCCACTTGCCGTATCCTAACGCACTCTCCCGTAAAATCACTCGAGGAGACGAAAGACGGGTGAACAACGTCCATAGTTGCTGCAGAGTCCCGCAGTGCTCGGCACTTCTTGCCGTTTACCTTAATTTCCTGCACATAGGGCTCCAATAGACGTATGTTTTTGTGAGTTTCCTGTATCGTTGCAAAAGCAATTCTCTCTGGGCAGCTTGCAGCGATGTGCCCTTGCTTTTTGCAATTGTAGCAGGTTAACGGTCTCCGTTTTTCAAAAGAACGCGTCATTTCGTTTCGCTGTTTCGGACCATCGTCATCATTCTGAGATGCATTCTGTCCATCCCTTACAGTTTCTTTGGGAAGGGACTCGTCGTCCCGAAACTCGCGACGCGTGATTTCCTTCCGTTCGTCGGGCTTCCCGTAAAACCCATCTCTTCTATCTGCTTTTTCTATGCGCACTGCCTTGCTGTGCAAGCTGCGGCGGGTGTAATACTCTTCCGCTAACTCTGCTGCCTTGTTTAGCTTAACCTCCTTTAGCCTATCTTGCAGCCAGAGCCGGACATCCTCATCAATGCAACGGTAGAACTGCTCCAACGCGATGCATTCGACAATTTTGTCGCGGTCGTCGTAAACCTCTTCGCCCTTCAGCCATTCCACCAAGTCGGCTTTTAGACGAAACGCGAAGTCAACATTCGACTCCTTACCCTTTTTTGCATACCGGAACCTCTGCCGGAAAGCTTCGGGCGACAGTTTGTACTTCCGCAGTAGCGCTTCCTTCACATCACTGTAGCTCTCAAACGCCTCTTTCGATAAGCAAGTTATTACGTCTGATGCCTCCCCAGGAAGCAACGCTAACAGATTCTGTGCCCAGAGGGATCGCTCAATGCTATTCCGTTCGCACACGTGCTCAAATTTCACGAGGTATTTGGCCATATCCTCTCCGACGACAAAGGGTGGAAGTTGATCGCGTATTCTTGGAACGTTAGAAGTGAGACTAGGCGCTGGCGAGCTATTTCGGGTCTCCAACTCTTTCATTTTAAGCTCGTGCTCACGAATCTCTCTCCTTTCCTCCACGCAACGTTCCTTCTCCCTCTTTTCCTCCTCGCGACGTTGCTGTTCTCTCCTTTCCTCCTTTTCCTCTTCGCGACGTTGCTGTTCTCTCCTTTCCTGCTCGCAACGTTCCTTCTCCCTTTCCTCCCTTTCCCGACGTTCCTTGATATCCGCCCAGGCCTCAGCGGCTTCCTCAGCCGTTACGTCCCCAGTCCTCATGACCTCAAGGATCGCATTCTTTCTTTTGGTTGAGCCCAACTCAATGCCCAACTCCTCACAAATTTCGAGAAGTTCCTTCACCTTGTACTTCTCCATCGTTCACACTGTCCTCCTGCTGTTTACCCTTTTTGAATATACCTGCCGTACGCTACTATAACACTACTAGTAAGACATATGCAAGTATATCACACACTGCCCTGTTTACCCCCTCAGCATCCCCTGGTTTTCAAAACACTCTTACTAGGCTTGAAACACACAAGGTTATCACAATGCAACACCAAATCCTTCCCTAAGCTACTATAACCTGTGTCAGAGAAAGTCTGGTGTTTGAGGTAAACTTCAGGCACTCACCGCGCCGAGGTAGCTGATGCCGGTCAATCCCGTAGCTGCCATCCAGTGTTACGAACTTGTACCGCTGCACCACGATTACGGCTTTGTGGTCCCGTAGCGCTCGTCACCCGTTTCGTGACAGAGCGTTGGTAGCGATGACTCCGAGCCTGGCGTCGATGACAATAACAAAAGGGACTTTATACATTATATACAGGTTATCATACAGGACATGAACGGGTCGGCACTGGGGCCGAGTGCTCACAACAAACGCGACTGTTCTCGCACGACGACGTCCGGCGAAAACGCGTTACACATCTCACCCCAGTCGGGAGCGACACTCTCTCCCGGTGGGGTCGGCAGATCCTGTTTTCGAGCGGCGTGTCGCTGCTTTTATAATCCCCGAGGCCCTTTGTCACTCAAACGGCCCAATACAAAGTCAGCACACGACGGTCGTCCGAGGGGTCCAACCAGCGACCGCGCTGGCCACCCGGTTCAAAGTTCGCGCGCGCGGTGACCTCCAGGCAAGGGAGGTGCGGCGCCGGGCCGTCTGGCACACGCGGACACGTCTAAACACGCTGCTCGCCGAGGCTTCTCCCGCACGACGGCGCAGCATCTTGTCTTGTGAAGGGAGAATTATGGCGCTCGCAGGATAGATTCCGCATCTTGCAGATTCGGAATCCGGGCTTGTGGTAATGGCACAACAATAGGTAGAAAAATGTAAAAAAAAGGTTCTTGAATTACAAAATTTCATTAAAGAATTTGTCCTCAACTTGTTCATTTCATAGCTTCACATTTTTCATATGAGCGGCATGCACACGTTTGCTGCTTTCGAATTAATATATTCCAAATTTCTAGTGATATTTTTTTTAAATAGACAAAAAAGGTGGAAGTACTGATATGTTATTTCTGGCAAAATTTTTCGGGACATATATGCTTTTATGAAAAAATATATATTTTACAAGTCTTGAAAGTGCGTAGCGCTCAAAAATTCGTTTGCAGCATCTTTGGCGATGGCAATGCAGTTATCGTTGATGTATTTGACCCCTCGACAAATTCTATAAGGAGCAGGCCGAGCTGAAATGTGCGCCCCCCCCCCCACCCCCATCCCCCGAACGAAATTTCTCGCTACGCCATTGCCATCGGGCACAGGAAAAGATGATTAGCAAATCGACGAAAGTCCAGGCTTTAAGCGGCAGGCGAACGAAGGCGGTCGTACTAAAGTTGTTCGGCAGTTTGGAACGAATATGCGCGAGTAGAGGAAGTTCAAGGCAAAGGGTACCGGCAGAGCAGTCAATCAAAGCTGAATGCGCCGTAAGAAAGTCAAGTCCGACAATTAGGCCATGGGGACAATTCGTCAGCACTGTAAAAAGAACAGGAACGTGGCGGCCTGCGATACTTATATGGGAAGTGCACATTCCAGTGACGTCAACAGTGCTGCGATCGGCCACGCGTACGGCTCGAGTAGTAGGAGGCGTGAGAACCTTCCGCAGTCTACGACCGAGGTTGCAACTCATTATGGACACCTGGGCTCCAGTATCTATTAACGCCGTCAAAGGGACACCGTTGACGTGAACATCAAGTAAGTTTTGGTTCGTTGGGAGCGTCAATGGAGGATTTCGACACGACGAAGATAATACAGCACTACCAATAGGAGCTGGATGTTCTAGTTTTCCGTCCGGGAGGGTCCATAATTGGTCGGCGATGAATAGCGGCGTGGCTGGGGCGACGGGGACCGACTGCGCGGAGGTGACGGCGAGCGAGCAGGACTACTGACATCGATGGATACGTCAGAGGTAGGAGGCATACGGCGAGGTGAGTAACGGGGCGGGTCGGTATATGGGTGAGGAGACGGGGAAAAGGAGCTCGAATACGGCGACGTCCAGGAGGTACGGCAATGGCGACCAACATGGCCAATGCGGAGGCAACGGAAACTAATGGGCTTGTCGCCAGGAGTTCTCCACTCGGTAGGGTTGCGGTATCTGGGAGGGGAATACAGATCGCCGTGAGGCGTAGCAGCCGGCACCGGTCGGGCGTCAGGTCTGGAGACGGAGCAGGTCGTAAGAAAACCTAGGTTTGCGAAATCTTGCCGCACAACCACCTGAATGAGAGAGATCGCTGGGGCTGGTTGCTCGATGGTGGGGTCAGGTAGGCGTGGATGGAACGGCGCAGGGCTTGTAGCCTCGAGCTCGCGGCGAACAATACGTGTGACGTGCTCGTTTAAGGGTAGTGAAGCGGTAAGGTCGACGCAAGACGACGTCGCAGCCGTGTTAGGGAGCCGGGATAACTGTGGAATGACGCGACGGCTTTTGGCGAGTTCAAAGCGGCGGCTTGCCTTGACAATGACGTCGATGGTTGACACATTGTTGAAAACCAACAAGTTGAACGCGTCGTCCGCGATCCATTTGAGTACGTGGCCAACTTTGACGACGTCGGCTATTTTCTCGTCGACTTTCCGGCAAAGAGCGAGCACGTCTTGTATGTACGAGACATATCATTCAGTAGAAGACTGAACTCGGGTAGCAAGCTCTTTTCTAGCAGCCAGCTGTCAACCGGTGGGATTTCCAAAGAGTTCGCTGAGCTTCTCCTTGAAAGCATCCCAGCTAGAGATCTCGTCCTCGTGTGTCCGGAACCAGACACGAGGAGTGCCGGCCAAGCAGAATTGGACATTCGCTAGCATATTGGTAGGGCCCTAGCGGTTGTTTCGGCTAACACGCTCATACACGCTGAGCCAGTCTTCAACGTCGACATTATCTTACCGGAGAATATGCCAGGATCGCGGGGATTGGTAACCGTAACGTACGTTGTTGTCGGGGTGGCAGGAGTAGGAGATGAGGTGTCACCGGGAGCCATGGCGGAAAGCAGGACGGTGCGGCCGCTGGGGAGCTTCGTGGCGAGGATGGGGAACGGCACCCTCCACCAAAATGTTACGCGAACGAAGGATTGAGACTGGATTATATTTACAAAGTATATTGACAAGGGGTAACTGCAGCGCTGGCGAGTTCAGCCGACAGCTCTTGAGCCAGAGAGTGTACGTCGTCTTTGTCGGGGCGCCCGTGTGCATCGGCCACAAGAAACACGCACTGTGCATGTATCAATATAAAAGAAAAAGTTAACATTTAGTGACTGTTGCTAGTGAATTTTCAATTTAGGCCATCAATATTTCATTAAAAAGTTTTGAAAACTGCAAATTTTCAGGAACGAAATTATCATGTTCGCAACTCTAACTCAGCAATGAAAAACGATATCACACTTCTGTCATTTTTACCTAATACTAATTCTGAAGGGTACAAAACTGATGTATTATACATGGCTCTCAAATATACCTATAATATCTGAGTAGGACGTTTGTAAAACCCTTATAAAGAATACAACAATTTCACGTCAAACCTAAATTGATGTAAAAAATTTATTCGCTTTGGATGCTCTAACAGATGCAGTTTGCAGAACTGCAATATCTGTTCTTGGCTCAGATCCACGAATTTCTCAACTTCTTTCTTCTACTTTTTCCAAATTTGCCAAGTTTTGAAAATTTTCCTAAAAGTATACACGCTTTAAATCCAGCTTCCGCTTTCAACAGCCACTATAATTACACTTTTGCTCTCAATTACAATAAATTTCCTTAATATCGACTAAGTGATTATCTCAGGAATGTCTTTCTGCATTTTACATGTATATGAATAGGCGGCATCGGAGTTGAGCCTGAGCTAAAGCTTTCTCTTAAAGCAATTTGCCCGCGGGTGCGCGTCAGTATTCAATGCGAGTAGCATTCTTGGCATTGTGAGACTAGTTTTCTTTGGGGCTGTCTAGTCACCTAGCAGTCTAGTGATCCCACGAAAAATGTGGGCCTATGCCGAAGATGCGCAGTCTCTAATTGTCGGCCGCTGTCGAAGGTATTGTCGCCTACAAACGGGGGCTATTCGCGTGGGTGCGTCACTGGGTATGGGGTCGCTCTTCGATGAACCCCTTTGAGGCCAACTTGAGGATATGTAACTGTGCATGTACCAATGGGTATGGGTCGCTCTTCGATGAACCCCTTTGAGGCCAACTTGAGGATATGTAACTGTGCATGTACCAATGGGTATGGGTCGCTCTTCGATGAACCCCTTTGAGGCCAACTTTAGGATATGTAACTGTGCATGTACCAATGGGTATGGGTCGCTCTTCGATGAACCCCTTTGAGGCCAACTTGAGGATATGTAACTGTGCATGTACCAATGGGTATGGGTCGCTCTTCGATGAACCTCACTGACACCGTGTATGCGTCACTGGGGCACACACTTGGAGGTTAACAAAGAAGCTCGCGAACAAGTTAAGGACCGCACAAAGAGCGACGGAACGAAAAATGTTAGGCGTAACGTTAAGAGACAGGAAGAGAGCGGTATGAATCAGAGAGCAAACGAGAGTAGCCAATATTGCAGTTGACATTAAGAGAAAAAATTTAGCTGGACAGGCCATGTAATGCGTAGGGCAGATAAGCGGTGGACAATTAGAGTTACAGAATTGGTGCCGAAGGAAGGGAGCTGCAGTCGAGGATGGCAGAAAATTAGATGAGGGGATGAAATTAGTAAATTTGCAGGCGCAAGTTGTAATCAGCTAGCGCAATACAAGGGTAATTGGAGGTCGCTGGGAGAGGACCTCCTGCAGTGAACATGAAAAGATTATTATTATTATTATTATTATTATTATTATTATTATTATTATTATTATTATTATTATTATTATTATTATTATTATTATTATTATTATTATTATTATTATTATTATTATTATTTGTCATTGGGTCACAGCTGTACCGCCAGAAGTTGCAGCGTGTCCAGAGGAAAGAGCGAGAAAGGAGCCGAGCACGCCTCGTACGTGAAGCGCTTCTACTGATACTATTCGCATATTTGAATAGACCACGGCTGGGCATTATCGAACATAAATGTATCTTAGTTACTATATTAACATACCCTTTTAGTGCCCTGTATCTGCAACATGACCGATTCGGCAAGGCGCGTATCAGTATCTGTATTTTCGATATATCATGAGAAGTTTCGTGTATCTTAAAATACAAGATACACATATATGACGATCTATAAAGAACACCCAGAGTCACTGACAGCAGTTGAAATTTATACTAACAGTAGACACATTTATGCAAACTAATTTTTCTGATTGCCAAACATAAGAAAAGATGTGTTGCACTAGTATTACTAATTATGAATCTCTACTAATACACTTTATTTATAGTCATTTGGTGGAATTTGTTTCAACTACAGAATGGGAGCCCAGCTGATGTGCTAGCATGCAGTTTCGAGAGAAGTGTTCTTAAAATTGGAAAATGCATCGTTGTTTCAGTTAACTTTTTACGTGCATCATCCTCCACAGTGCAGAAATACATTTTAGAGAGCTGTACTGCATGTCGCCGCAGATTTCGAGCACTTTGATTGCACTTTACGATCGCTGATCCCGTCCCTGCTAAATACCCGCACAGATACACCGGAATATAATTCAAAGCGGCAAGGGCAGGCGCTCAACAAGGTACAATTGCTTATTGAACATAAAATGCTTTCAGTGGTCACCCGGTTGTCACTGTCGCACACCTTCCTCCGCGCCGGCACGCTGTGGGAGGCCACGTGAGCTAAAATGCACCGTTTTGCCAAATTATTGTACGGCAGCTGCACGAAATTTAGTTAGTAGTTGATCATTAGAAATCATGTGGATTACATGAGCCGAAACAACAGGGCTGCTGTCGCAATTAGCAACGTTAGAAGGTGTACAAGGGAACGCGGAGCATGCTGGCGCTCTGTGTGCTAACTTGCTGACTCCAGCCGCCTATATTGCTGATAAAGCCAAGCTCTCTTAGCGAGCCTAACCAGACTTTCCGGACTCCGGATGCTGCTGTCTTGCCGAATAGGTGCGAGGCGTAGCACGTGCGCGCGAGACCAGGTTCGTGCGAGAGCTTGTGCGCGCGCCACAGCTTTCGTTAGGTCAGAATGATGCAGCGAAGAATCAAGAAAAATGATAGCAGACCGTGAACCCGGTTTTTCGCATTTGCATACATCTGTCCTCACCATTCGTCCCGCGACAAACATCCCTTGCTTCCTCTTAACATCACTGCGTCGACGTCTAACAGTGCATGTGCTTCGCAGGGACTGCTGCTGGCCTTTCGGCTTAGACTTTGAACGGTGCAGCCCACAAACATAAACATTGCGTCGCATTAAAGTTGTGACTGGTGTGGTGCATAAACATATGGCATGATATACGCTGCACAGATGACAATAAAGGCCATTGTGCGCATCACATTTAGTTTTATAGCATTTCAGTTACCGCTTCACGAAAGCTTTACTTCCCGGATATTTCAACCTGTTTGTCGGATCTCCATATTTTTTTGTTCTACCACTGGTCAATGCCACTTTTCTCTTACTATCTTTAAAAGACACCGCCTTTTACAGAGTTACCACTTCCTTATTTACGTCTACTTGGATGCTTTGACACAATGATTTGTGCACTTTTTTCCAGATGCTACAGAGGAACAACTGTCATTGGCAAATTTTCTCCTACAACACCTCGTTCAGATAAACATATGCCCTTGTATTGTTTCGACCAGTAGCCTTCAGCGCTTTCAAATATTGTAAAACTTTCAAGTTTTGATTTCATTTTGTGCTGTTCCATATAGTTATACTATAGCTGTTTTTTTTTCATAGCTGCTATATGCACAGTGTGCTCGTCCATCTCAGATTTCAGGATTAGCACCCTTTCGTCTGCCGCTGTTGTGGACTCTGTTAATTTAATAACCGCTGGTTAGTCTAGTGGCACATTTATGCGTTTTCTACATTGTGAGCCAATGTTTTTCGAAAATTCCTAATGGTTTCTCCTATTTTTTCTATGCACTCCCTTGACAATGTGAAAGAAAATAATACTTTCTGTGTAATAGAAAGAGGGCAGGGCAAGGCGCAGTTTTCTTTCGCATCTCGCGCAGCACGTTTGTCAAGTGAAAGATGAGTCTTTTGACAAATGCGAGCGATCGTCGATATCTCCCGCACACGTTGGAGAGCATATTTCCTTGAAGTTTGTAGCAAATGGGTGAGCGCTGCTAATGACTGATGGTGTGCTATCTTCTAGGGAACATTATCAGCCGTGACCTAAGCCGTTTCTTCGTGTGACGACGGGCACAAGCTAAACTCAAGATGCGCGTTTTTCAAGACCACTACTGGCGGCGCGCATTGCTCCACCTCGAACTTCAAATTTCAATTAAAGTTACGTGCGCTTCGAAGAATTGTGCAAATCCACTGTACCGTTCTTTTGATGACGATGACGGTAATGTGAGCACCACCTTTGAAATCGGGTGGTGGCATGTCACCAACCTCGCTTTTTTAATTTTAATCCCTTCGTGTGTCTAAGTCTTTAGATATGCATGTATATCCTAAGCTAATAAGAAAGTCAAAGCATGATGTCCACCTCTCATATTAACCTCCGTCCTTGAAACGCAACTCCCATACATCCAAAATATAGTACATTCTGTTTAGTGTCCTGGGCGGCATGTTTATGTCACATGAGTCCCTGCTTGCAATATGTTTTATTGCAAATACACGTATGTACTAATGCGAATATGTAAACGCCCTCTTCCTTCTGAGTTCCTGATCTTTCTTACTTTTCTTTTTGTTGTTGTTATTGTTGTTGTTGCTGTTGATCAGAATTCCACTCCAGCTTTATTAAGTGGCGTTCTTGTCACCTTTTGATATTTTTGTTAATCAGCTGCTTCTGAATTCGAATCTTGCAATTTGTATCTGTTCCGCTCGGTGCCATTCTGTGTAGAGTCTCTTATATATGGTACGTTGTAGTCAGCGGTTACCATGGCTTTGAGACGAAAATTTTAGGTCTTCGTAAGTATGTTAAATTTTACCGACCTTATGCGTATTGTCCTTCGGGCATTGTTTCAGTGCTGTCGCCCGTTGTTATTGCCGTGTGTGCTATTCAGACGTATCTTCTGTTCTCTCTCAATATTTCGAGGTTTATACGCGTTCTAGAAGGCCTTTAGTTATGTTCTACGTGTTCTGTGTCACAAATATCTGCGTTTATTCACTATGTAAATAGGGAGTTCTCACATAAATTCCTTGCAACCGTCCACCTGAGGGCGTTTTTCTAACAGACTTGAGAAGCTGCGATGAAAGGCTGACTGTTTAAAACTTGATGATTTGGTCAAAACTAGCGAGTAATTAATTTATTTATTTATTTATTTATTTATTTGTTTATTTATTTATTTATAGAATCCCTAAAGCTCTAGCACCAATTAATTGGCTCACCAAGCACTTCTTCCCTTAGTAGATACATAAAATTTGCTGAACCTTCTTCATCTAGGAGATATCACCATCTTAATATTGTACCCTATCGGTCACGAACTGATGCGTTTAAATACAGTTTTTGCCGTTAACCATTGAATATTAGAACTAGTTGCCTGATGCCTTTCATTCTCTTCCGTTGGACGATTTCTTGCTTAAATTGGAATGTTGTTGATCTATTTTGTTGTTGTTGTTGTTTTTTCTCTCTCGTGTTGCTTACTTTGCACATTTTTGTATGATATACAACTGTATAATTCCCCACTTTTGCCATAGCCCTAAAATGGCTGCAGTATGTAAAAATAAATAAATAAATTAGTGGCTCAGTCGCGGTTAGTGGCTCAGACGCAGGAAAATTAGCTTAGCATGCCGTACAATAATGCTTGTGCGCACCTGAAAATAGCTCTTCAAGTAACTCGTCTTCCTGAAAATAGGGCATCCAGTGCGGCAATGATTATTGTTCACAAACAGCAAGCCCCAAAGTATAGAAATAACAGCTACAAGGCCACAGTCACAGAGATCCGAAAGAAAAACTTGGGGTGGCCTTTGAACACGTAGTGTCGCAATATTTCTAAGTCTAATTTTATTAGATTAACAAAAGTTAATACTACTGCTACTACTAATACTACTACTACTACTACTACTACTAATAATAATAATAATAATAATAATCCTATACTCATGCTTACACAAGTCGCCGTAAATCCTAAAATGTAAATGTTGTTAAGGATAAAATTTCGCAATACACAGGGCAGAGCAAGACTAAACAGCCCGAGCGCTCTCTGCTTAGTGCAAGTTGATTAAAACTGTGAACGAAAAGAGCGTGGTACCGGAAAATGCGTGGAACCGGAAACACCACGAATTGCTGATATCATTTTAGAGCGCAGCTTTTAGGTGCCCGTTCCCGCAGCGAGCGTCGGCGTCGGCATCCTCGGCGTAGCCGAACGAACGAGTACAGCGAAGGATGAAAGAGCGAACGCCGAGCCCAGCGGGGGATGAAAGACAATGATAGCGAAGAGAGCGCGAAGAGGAAAGCAGAGGAGGAGGGTGTAGCGGAACCATGAGTCGGAAAGCGGGGGAGGAGGGTACGGCGAAAGCGTGAGGGGAAAAGTGTAGTGCTGCACAAGACGTGCTCTGCAGCGCCGATGTCTACGAGATGGCGCCAGAGTAGCACGCGTCGTCTATTCACTGATGATGCCACCGATACCAAGGGCGATCCAAATAGGTCGCGAAGCTTCGGGCGAAAAGCGGTTCAGTACAGATTGTCACCGACATCAGCATGGGGGGTTATGGGAGCAGCGATTGAAGCGTGACTATGTTTGGAGGGAACAAACATTGGGGAAGAAAAACGCGTTTTTTTTTATTCAAACGAGAGACAGTTAGATTCATTCAAAGAAAATAAAATTCCTAGTAAATTTTATATATTCGTGATGAGTTAAGGAAATACGTTTAATTTTATTATTATTAATAAATGCATTTCTTGTCAGCGCCCATCGCTACAAGGGGCGTTGACGCCACCATCACTCGCAGTGCAATGCACGTCTTGAAATGGGCAGAAAGGCGCACTCGTATCACCTGTTGAAATACGCCCCCCTCACAATTTGTGATTTCTTGCTTGTCGATGTTTGTCTGAATTTGGTGACGCGGGTAGCTTCATTGCTTCTTAATCTGTTCAGTCAAAAGTAGTGAGTTACGACCGCCAGATAATTGTGTAGTTGTTTTTGTGCGACTGCGCTGGCCGACGGGCTTGGCATCCGAAAATAGGATCAGCACTCTACACCTAAAGCTTTCGTCGGCCTCCAAAGAAAGTATGTTCTGTGCAGGGATGCGATTTCGACAACCATACGGCTGGCCTTTTCCTGCATCGCTTTCCACGCTGAAAGCTCGAAACGCCCATCAAGTCGAATGGCCGGGAATTTGAATATATAGCTCCAAAGGAAGAACAACAAAACAAATTTCGCGCCTTCGAAAACAAAATGACGTCACTTCTGCTTTTAACGGACATGGCGTCACGTTATTTTTTCTTCCGCCGGAAGTGTTCCCACCACATACAGATGGCGCTAAGCCCCATGAACCGACGATGGATCGCCATGTTTTGAACGTATGGGCTCCTATGGAAGCTTCGCTACCCCGGTATACCATATATGGAAACAAAGCGATGCATGAGCGGGGGTCTGTTAGCGGCAGCTTCTGTGCATCGCACCCGGCAGTCGCGCCTCATTTCGCTCCATTTTCCACGTGCCGCACGAGACAGATTGTCCAGGCCAGCCAATATATCGCGAAACGTAAAAAACGTCTACAGCTGCGCTCAAATTTCGCATTAGGCGATGGCGTATTCGTCGGTGAATTTTCCTTCACCGACGAATACGCTAATTGCTGTTTTGCTTCCTTTCTGCACATTACGCCGGAATGCGAATTCGACTAAGTAAAATAGGGAATTATTTCAAGAAGCACGTCGATTAATTGGAGTAATGTTTTGAGCTTTCGCCCAGTACAACGAGTTATGGTTAATCATTTCTTTTCAAACTTTTTATTTCCCGGCCCTCAACGCTGCCACTAGACGCCAATCCGGCCCACTGGCATCATGTCGCTAAATTGGCTAAATTTAGTTGGCCCATTGGCTAAATTAAATCGCGGGGTCTAACTTCTCGAAATTGCGCACTGGGTTGTGATTGACGCCGTTGTGCTTTATTGATTCGGGCAGCACGTACCGCTACGGTGCATTACACATTGAGCGAAACTCGAAGGACCGCTTAGCGGCATTCAATTGGACATTAACGCTTTCGCATTCACAATTCGTAAGAAGTGCTTAAGTTTCCTCGCGGACTTTTTTTATTCTTCACTGCCGCAAGTATAGGAAACGCGAAGGCCTGTTCACACTTTCCACAGCGCGTTGTGCAGCTACGAATAAGCAACGAGCAAACCAGTCAATGTGTTTGACAAGCGCGACTCATCCGGCGACGTATAAATGCTTCAAACAATAACAATTAGCGCTTCTTATTTAGAAAGCTTGAGTACCAGTCCTATCGGTCATCTCGTTTCATGTGCTTTGGCTATCAGCTTACGATCCTAATACTTGTACAAGCTTTTGGCATGCAATCGCAGATGCAGCGTCTCATCTTATATTTAACGGCCGAATAAATGCGCCGATTTGCGATATCAACCGCGGTAAACGGAGCTTCACAGCTCACTGCTGCCACCGGAGAGATGCGTTGGGCCACATTAGGCAACAACGGCAAAGTTTTGCCTGCGAACACTCCTACGGTTGCGGTGCTTTCCAGATAGTAGTGGCATTAAGTGGGGAGCGCGCGAGAGAAGCCCTAATGCAGTATACGTGCCTCATTCAAGCTCTTCCGCATCCTACATGAGGCGCTTCGGCGATGGCAATACATTGTGTAGCTGCAATGCTTCAATGCTAATGGCATCGAGGTTGACAGGCCCATACTGAGGCGGTTTCTGCCGGAATGTGTTTATCGTGGGTTCTTATCGCCGAACTGTCTCTTAGGAAGGTAAAACACCATTGTTTTGTCAAATGGCATGGCTGAAGGGGCACGTCGGTAACACCATGAACGTAGGCGAAGTGAACATCTCTGAACATTGTTCTGGTAAAAAGCCTCTTACTTAAACACATGTATAATCAAGGGTGCTTTCCGTCGTCAGTGGTTATACTGTAGTCTCACACAAAGTATTTCCCATTTTAATAAACACCTGTGCCGACAAAAAAAATATTAAATTGTTGATACATGGCACCGCATGACGCTAGCTTCAAGTTGGAACTGAATTTATTTAGTTATCGCTTCTGGGGGCAGAATCTTCAAGAAAGAGTAAAAGCTGATCTTCGCAGAGATGCCATCTGGTGAAACGCAAGAACACACATGTACTGTGCATATGGTGCGCGTTAAAGAACCCCAAGTGGTCAAAATTAATCCGATAGTCCCCGACTATGGTGTGTCTCATAATTATATTGTAGTTTAGCCCGTAAGACCTAAGAAAATAAAGAACAAAAGAAAATATTACAATTAATGATTACATCATATTTATTGCAGCCTTCTGTAGCCTTAAAGACGCCATCTAGTATTGCAATATTGCCTTTTTTAATAAAACGTTGTTTCATTTATGGAAGCACAAAAATAGCTGGAACACTAATACATTTCGTCGGAGACTGAAAATTAGTATCTCAAAACTAGTGCAGTCCTGGGAATTCGTTCCAAGTGAATACGCCTTGCGAACTCACCGTCTATAATTCGTAGGTTGAAATAACGGCCGTAATGCTAATTATTACAAAACTTACATAATTGACGTAATTATGCTAATTCTTGAATTAAGTATTTTGATTTCTCGTAGAAGTAATGACCGCCTGATCGAGTTATTTAGATCAAGGATTAGAATTGTGTTATGTGCCACAGGCAATTTTTAAAATTTGGTGCAGCTGAAAAAAACTCCTTGTATATGGGGGGGACCGGGTACATCCTTGGGTTGCCAGTTTTAGGCAGGCGAGGCTATTTGGTAGGAGAACGGGCAGGTGGCCGCTTCAGGAATGTTTACCGGACACTTGACCCCGCGTCAGCTGGCCGGCGTTTTTCTTTGGGGCAATAAGTAACTTAGAATGACTGCTTGGGTGACAGGACTAAGCACTATGTGGATTTAGTAGTTCTTTCTCTCGCCCCCTGAGGCACACGCGAAAGAAGCAGCGAGTGGCGGCCAGCTTCTATTTTTGAGCAGAGAGCATGTATTCTCACCCTCCCCCTTGGCTGCACATCCCGGTGACACGTCAGCCTCCCCAGACTCTCATTGATTCCATTAGCGATTGTTCTTTATTTATGCATGAAAAAAAGATTATCTCTGCTCGCGTGCATGGGTGTGTTCCAGTGCAAGAACACGACGCTCATGCATTCAAAGGAGCGATCTGGCTATCGGACATGCCTGAAGACAGATAAATTCGGGGCGATTTTCTCATGCGCGCGATGGCTGTTGAGCCACACACGAGAAGGCGTTTCTGCTTGCTCAATACATTCCTGTTTGCACACCTTGCACCGAATTTCGTACGCCACGTTATTCGAATTACAATGAAGATTTTCGTTAACTTTATGTACAAAGTTTCAATACGATACTTCAGCCGTATCTGTCGCTAAAGGACGACACACCATTCAGCAAGGCTTTCCGCACATATTGCATCCTTTGGGCACGTGGGGCTTCTGTCTTCTCACCTCGGCCAACAAATGCCTCAACTTATTGTTTCTTCTATATACTATATGAGGATACCTTTGTAAGTTAGTAATAGCTCGGCTACTCTGCTTGGTGATATTCAAGTGGCGACTGAGAATGGCATTGACTTGGGGAGCACTGGCACTGTATGTGAAGTCCAAGTTCGCGTCAGACTGAGTGTTTTAGTTGTTCACCATTTCTCCTATTACGCGTTCTCAATCTGAGACACTAGAGCACTGAATTGCAATTTTTACTGTTTCATGAAAATATTTTTGACGCACAAGGGCTGATTTCACTTCCTCCGCGAGTCTCTCAGATTCTGCGCATTTGGAGAAAATTCTCCAAATGCATGTTTTACAAAGGTGGGGATGGATGCTATAGGAGTGAAGATACTGCTGATGTTCTGTCTGCTTGTACGCAATGACGTGGAAACACGACCTCCACTAAGAGACAAGGTGTCGTCGAGAAGGTGAACACTAACTTGAGAGAAACTGTGCATGAAGCTAGCAGACGAGTGCAGGGAATTGAAATTATAGATGAAGTACATGATGCTTTAATAACTGCTGTCCCGCAAAAAAAAAATTATCGAGGCATATCTTTAGAATATTGGTACTATGACCAAACTTTCGAGGAAGAAAAATTTTTATGAACCCATGAAGATATTAGTGTAAATAGGAGCCATCTTGGTTCCCATCGCGGTTCCGTTGATTTACAGATAATGTTTGCTGTCGAATTCGAAGGCGTTATATTTCAGTGGTAGATTCAAAAGTCTCAATTGTATCTTTCTCCCAGTGGGTAAGGGGGCTGGATTTGGTGCACGCGGAAATTGTGGCAGCTTGGCCCTCGGTGTGAGCCTGCAGGGGCGTAGCCAGGGGGGGGGGGGGCTTATGGGGCTTCAGCCCCCCCCCCGAAATTTTTTTGTGCTGTCCATGCACCGCCGACCAAAGCGACCCCCGGCGCCGGAAATCACTCTGGATTTTGTCTAGAATGTCCTTTTGACGCTCGAAAAGACATTTAACCGCGAAGATTGCGAACTCCGGCTGGTTTTCGTGGCAACGCCCATACACCGGCAGTCACATAACGCCAAGCAGTCCCATCCGAGCACAATGTTTCAAGGGCGCTTTGATGGTGAGCGGGCTCGCCGCGGCATCTCACCGAGGCCACGGAATCTATGGAGCGCATGGATATCAATTGCGAAACTTTATGGGTATAAATCCCATAAGCTCTTGATGGGAAACGTGCATTGACATTTGCAAAGTGGTGCTTTAAATTTTCAATTGCGGAACTTTGTGGGTTTAATGTTGTCATAAACATTTGACGCCAAAGGTCCATTGACTTTTCTAAAGTCTTCCATCGGAACATACAACGAGACAAGCCAAATCAACACACTAGCAGACGAGTTGACAAAGCACGCAGCGAGGTCCAATGAGACGATGTGTTCGGGTGGTTCATTTGTGCCGTCATGTCACATAAAAAAATATCAACACTTTTTTAACCTACGCCAGAACATCCATGTCAAGACACTAAAGCCAGCCGAAGTAACTACGTTCTTATTTATTTTTTGTACTTTGACTTTTATTCGCCGAGGACACATTGAGCCTCTTCAATTTTTTTTTTTTTTGTTCTCGCTACCCTACCCGCGGGCTGCCAGAGCGAGCCAGAGCGCATATGTTTTTCTCGTATGGCCCCGACCACCGCGCGGTGCACTTCGGTGGGCGTTCGGTTTGCTCTGGCCGAGTGGATTTTCACCTGACAGAGTTTTGGAAGCTTTCTGGCTAGCAGATTCTGGAAGCTTTCTGGCTAGCTCGGGCCCAATCCGACGCGGCCTATTCAGATACTTGTAAAACGCAGAAACGCTTTTCTTAGATAATCCTGCTAATCGCTTTTATTGAAATTTGTTGCATTTGAGAGAGAAAGTTAAATCCTAGTTCTGTTGGAAACACAACTTCGATTTAGGGCCTGAATTTTGTTTAAAATATTTTGAAAAATTCGAAAGTTTGAAGAAATAGAAGCACGACGTTTACAAACTAATAGCTATGCATGAAGAACAGACATTGTGGTTCTGTAAACGGCATCTACTATAATAGTCAAAGCGGACAAGTTTGCTATGTCAATTTCTATCTTACGTGAATTGGTTACGTTGTGTACAAGGGTTCTGCACAAGCCGTATTTCCACAATACTAATTTTTTTGAGATTCATGTATGACATATCCATTTTGTCCGCTGTGGATGTACTATTAGATGCAATTCACAGAATTGTGATATCATTTTTCATTGTTGAGTCACGGAGTTTTAAACTTGTCAGTTTCGTTTTCTGAAAATTTTCGATTTGGCCAATTTTTAATAAATAATTGACCACCTAAATGAAAAATTCGAAACCAGTAGTCACTAGAAATAAACGTTTTCTTTTAAATGCAACAAACCTCGTCAAATTTGGTGAAGTGGTTGGAGGGAAAAACGAATTCCCCTTTTACATGTATTTAAATAGGAGCACCCGAGCTAAAGCTTCCTCGAACAAAATTTCTGGCTACGCCACTGGCCCCACACACACACACACACACACACATATATATATATATATATATATATATATATATATATATATATATATATATATATATATCAACATATATATACCGAACAAAATTTCTGGCTACGCCACTGGTGTGAGGTATGTTTGTGTACGGAGATGTGGCATCCATAGTGACCGAGTAATTCCAGGTTGGCACAGTCAGGTACGATACGTCCCGAAGGAAGTGATTTGCATCTTTAATGTAAGAATGAAATGGAGCTGGATTGTTTTTTAATGCGAGCATCAATAAAGGTGGATATATTTTTTTCATGCACTGTTCCATTGCTGGAAACGATAGGCCGGCCGGGATTGTTTATTTTGGGAACTTTCTGTAGTAAATAGATATGGCCGGGACCAAAGTTTCTCGCTAGGAACACTTCGGATATTGCATCGGTATCTTCGCTGCCTTAAGAAGAGTGGCGAGGAAGTCCTTCAACTGCATTTCAAATTTGGCGGTAGAATTTCTTGGGAGTTTTGCATAATATTATTTAAGCATAATTATTTAATTAAAGTTGCTGAATCAACGCAAATCATCGGCTACGTTCTGGTTCAATGTCACCATTGCACCGCCCCTGTCCACTAATTTAATGGAAATTGTTTGAGTGATGATGATTGCTTGTACAATGGCACAAACCCACTGTGGGAGATAGACCACGAACGGGGGGTGGTAACATGATAAACAAAAAAAATTATTGCTTGGTGTTCTTCTTTCCCCTCGGTAAAATGGCACAACCCACTCTGGGGGATGGGCCAGGGTTCAGGGCAGTAGACAAGGGTGACGGTGGTGGGCGAGGGAAAAGGCGGTGTTCGGATGAACAACGCACGTAGTTGAGATTACTTCTCTGAGAGATTATACTGGACTTGTGTCGTCTAGTCAGTACTATTAATCAAATCTGGCAGTGGTGAGAAAGCTATCTTGTGCGTTACTTCAGTCGATCGTTCACATTTAATTGGAACTCGGCATTTAACTTCCTCTGTGCGGTGACATTTTCTTTCGTGCGTAAACTTTTTTTCTGGTGCCAGTGCTACAGGTTGTGAACTGCACGTCTGGTGACGTCGCACGAACTCGGTGCGTGTTCTTCAAAAAATATTGCCCACTCTGCGACATTATTTTTGCGTCTTTCGTCTACGTCACAAGGCGTCGCTGAAGCCCGTTTACATGAACCAGCGTCTGCTTTAATTCGAAAACGGGCAGTTCGATTTGGTGTGTGATCCGGCGTACAAAAGGTACACTGGTTCGTACCACGGACAGAAAGATCAGTGGCGGCGTATTGACGTAGAAATAGCCGCCCCCAGCAAGTTTCAAGCGACCAGAGTCGCCCTATTTCAAGCGTGTCTCACATCCTATCGGATATTGCATCGTACCATGTGCCTCCTGTGTTACAGTCATAAAAACATGCCTCGTCCTTGTTGAGTACACAAGAACTCGCATACGATGAGTGTGAGCGGCAAGCGTATGGCGAACCTCGCATTCGGGTAACACGAGCGAGCCCGTTGTGTTTCTATTTGTCTTATGAGCCGTGCTTGATGTTCGAAGCGCATAAGTACTTCGAAAAAAGAAAGAAAGCGAGACAGGAAAGTATACCGTAAGGGACACGTTCTTCGAGGAGCAAGCGAGCCCTTTCGGAGGACAACTACGCGCCGGCACGTGCTGGTAAGCCAAGGACCAGTGAACGCCAGTTTTCTTCCGCTTGCCTTTGTCTGGCGGGGCTGTAATTTTCCTAACAACGTCGTGCCGAGCAACGCGAAAATGCGATCTCGCGGAGGGTCATCTTGTCGAGAGGCTTCTCGGGCTGGCCGGATGTGCTGCTGACTCACTTCATCCACGCACTTGGCGACCGACCGACCGCCGAGTCGCAGTATTCCGTCGTCTGATAAGGCACAACTGCGCCGAACCCGCTCGTTTTATAATCACTCTAACAATCGTCGACAGTAAAACGGCAGAGCAATTGCCGGCAGTATTCGAAATGCTACGTCTAGCTACAGGTATAGCAACCCCGTTCCTCGGCGAATAGTAATCGCGCTTCTTTTCCCAAACCCATGCTTTTGAAGTTGTAGTCTTTCGGAGACTTTACAGACGCAGCACTGAACCAAGAGAAGCGCGGCCGTTGGCAGACGACCGAGTCCTGCCGTTAATATCCGCGCATACTGCGACCTTCGGCGCTCGGGAGCAGTGGGCGCTATTTTCTTCATGGTCATCTCTTCGCATCTTTCCGTTGCGTTTTGTTGTGTTTATTAAACTTGACTTTATTTATACACATCGCTATCTCTATAAGGGGACGGTTAGAACGCCATATTAAAAATTAGTAGGCTGGAAACGCACGCGCATACTTCTTTTTCCCGACAGTGAATACGTGTAAACTTTTTAGCACTCCCGTTTTCCTCGATATCTTAGATAACTTGGTGGGACTGAAAAACAAAACATTATGTAAATCGAACATGAGAGCGCCGCTCTGCGACAACCTTCGCGTGTGCTTCGGAGGATTTTAAACTTTCCATACTTCCGCTAAGACAGGTATCCTATATGGCCTTCTGTCATCCACACAGGGGACGGTTTCCATCACGATGGTGTGCTGATTGCAACGTCGATCGCTGCGACGGTTGTGTGGATGTGTCGATTAACTAGCGAAGCACCTATATATGTATTACACACACGATAATTATGCTATGTGAAGTAAGCTGCTGCATAAAGCTGCATGCCTGTTTTTATGAGAGCGCAGAAACGTCGCCCCGTGCATTATGTGCGTCGTGCCCTTGCCTCCATCGAGTGGGCCACCAGTTGACAGACGTAACGTAAGGTTTTAGCCCGGTACCTGCAAGCTAAGTTACCCTATAAACAAGTGTCAAATGAAATGGGAGTTTATTGTAAAGCACGCACGCACACCCGCACGCACACGCACACACACGCACAGGATAAATACAAAAAATATTTGGTCCGTTGGCCTATATTGCTAGCCTATAGGGATAATTTCTTCGCTGTTAAGGAGAATTATGAACTATCGCACACCGCCCAAGCTGTGCTTTATAGTCACACGTGTAACAGTGCGCTGCCAAATGACCGTCAAGACTAGGCTGCTCACGCAGTCAAATATTCAAAAAGCGACCTATCTCACATATATCGCACATACTAGGCAATAGATAAAGACGATACCTTTACCACATGAGTCATACTGGTCCCTATAATTTACTTTGCGCTGTTATTTCTCGGTCAGACTTGCCAGGTTGCAGTCTCGATAACTTTTTGGAGCCGAGAGCACCACATCCGCACAAACTTTCAGTCAGAGTTTCTTTAGGTACTGGAAAAATCAGCGACTGTATATATCATGAAGACAGCGTTTCATTTTGCTGGTTTCCCCTGCGCCTTCCTGTTGAAATGCACGACAGACGTCTGTCTTGATTTCCCTGTAAAGTACCTCGTCCACAGACGTAACAAGTGGTGGTGGGTACCCCGCTGACTCAGGTCGGCGGACCTGAGGTGATAGCCGCATGCTGACTTCCCGCGCAAGAAGAAAACGAAACACAAAACGTGTTCAGTATGAGCTTCAACACGGAAGTGCGCGCCAAAACGGTCGCGCGTTGTAGATCATACTGAGTGCCAAAGTACGTAACTCGATACAGCAAGCAATTTTGTAGCCGCATATTTTTTACATGAAACTATGTAAGTACATAATTTTTCACTTAGTCGGGACACCACTTACCTTGGCCTTGATCTATGGTACAATCAGCGCTGCACCGCGAATAATATCGTCCGCTGCGAGGATTAAGAAGTCCACACGATAAGAGTCTCAGCAGGAGGATGGCAAGTTTACAACTCACCGAAATACAGGCGGATGTTGTCACAACGTTGCTATCAGAAGCGAAGATCTATTTAGTAATGTTTTTTTTATGAACGTAAGCTCCTATTTATGCTTTCCGCGAGTTTGATCAATTCATATATGTGACACCCACTGTGTTACAACAAATTAGGTGTCACGTGTCTACAACGAAGCCATACATTTTCGAAAAAAATGTCCAGAGGAAACTCTGGCGCTGCAATCGTTCAGCGACCATGAAAATAATGTTTAGTACACGAATTCGTCGAATGTTTCTGCTTGTCGCATCGAGCGTTTCAATTATATTATTTATTGCGATTTATCTTTCTAAATTTCCAAGCACTCAGTTTTATAAGCACACCGATGTAATTGGCCTCTGAGCACGCTCGTAACCACTACGAATTGTTGCATTTATGAGCCAATATTTTTTTTAAGACAATCAAGTTGCAAATTCACGAAGCCACTCGAGTCCAGAAGGATGAAATTTAGTCACATTCATGCACCTTACACTTAATTCCCATGTTGGATGAACCGCCATACTTACAGCTCTCGTAGACACTAGCGCCAGAGTTCTCTCTAGTAAAGAGAAACACAAGCAAAGGAAAAACAGGGAGGTTAACCATAGGAATATCTGGTCGCCTACCCTGTACCAAGGAAGAGGGAAAGGGATGCGAAAGATGAGACAGAAAGAAAAAGAAACAATGCAGACATGTCTCTATGAGTGCTATCACACAGTCTGCGAATGCACCACACAGTCATACACAGTGTAAATGTCCTACTAGTGCATTCGACGTCACACTTTGCGCAGTCGCATCTCGTAACCATCTTCCGGTATCTCTTAAACAACACAGAAGCGCCTTCGTAGCGGCTCTCACTGATGTGCATGTAGACCAGTTTCCATGAATTTTGCTTTCCGTGATTGAGAGCTTGTTGGTCTAGCGTGGATGAGAGCGGCAGCTCTTTGCGCGTTGAAACGAGGGCACTCGCAAGGAAGATTCGCGATCATTTCAAGAAGTCACAAAGTAGACTATTGGGCACTGATATCATAAAGTAGTACGCATTTGAGAATGCTGCTCCAAGCCGTAGTCACGTCGTGGGAGGTTGAACGGAATACGTAGCTGTAAATTTGGTTCCTGGGTATGAAGGGGTGCGCTTGTGAAGTCGCATAAATTCTATTGATTTAATGTTAGGTAAAGTGCAAGCACGCAAAGTTTCTTTTTGGCTGCTTCAGCTCTCGAAAGAGGAATGGCAACGCAGTTGACGGCGTCATGGGACGACCGATCAGCTACTCCCGTTTGATCATTTCTATTAATGCCACAGTGACTAGGCAACCATTTATTTATTTTATTTATTTACAGAATACTGCAGGCCAACTTGTGACCCAGGCAGGAGGGAATTCGTTCATACAGTAATGCAATTAAATACGTTCAAAGAAAAGAAATGCATATGAAATATGAAATACATTGAATCATACGAGGTACATTGAAGGATGATATAAATATATAAAAAACACATTCTACAAGCATACAATGCCAGGAATTGAATTGAAAGGAGAGGAATATTTACAGTACCAGTTTACACAGTTTTTTTTTTCATGCTAACATGCATGAAAGTACTCCCGCGGTCACACGTTTATTTGAAGTGCAGTTTTTCAATGGCATGTAATATGTTATTGGACAGGAATACATCCGCCAGCAGAGAGTTCCAATCATTTATTGTTCTAGGAAAGAAGGAATATTCAAAGCAATTTGTACTCGCGAAAATAGCTAGGGGTTATTTTGTCGGGGTGATAATTTCAGGTAGCTCTAGCTGGTAGCGGCTGGAGACAGGGTGAATGACCAAGTTGTAGTTCCCTTTTCCAAAGGCGGAAAAGCAATGTTAGGCGTGCTACCTTTCCTCGGGATTCTAGGATGGCAATATTATTTTCATTAATCAATTGAAAGGGGGAGTCATAACGTCCATAACAATTGTATATGTAGCGGACGGCAAGCCTGTTTGTGTTTGCCAGTTTTTTAATATTCTTTTTCGTGAATGTTTTCCCCGATTGAAATATTATATCGTGTCCTTCGTCATCTACTCGATGGTGTACTTGTCCGAACTTTGCATGGAGTAATGAAAGCATTGGAGAGGCCCTGCCTAGCTCGGATCAGTTGAAGAGTGTGCGGCGGAAGTCACGTGTTGTTTTTTCGTAAAGGAGAACTGGGATTGAGGTCCCAAACATCAACATCTCGGCCTCTGAAAGGTGACATCAGATTTTTTCGGCCCTTTTCTCTATCGCAGCACATTACGTTCTCGAAGGAAGCTGACTTTGGAGCGTTGTGTGTAAGCTTGAACGTTGTGTTTTGCGTCTGTTAATCTGAGCGTCAACCAGCAGCAGAGACACTCAAGCAATCAGGGCGCACATCTTCGTCGTCGTCTTCAACGTGCCACAGAAAAACACCGGAGCATTTCTGCTTCACTAAACCTGTTACAAAAGTTTCGTAGACTTTGTTCTGATGCTCCTCAGCAACACACACTTCCCGCGGCTCGTAACAATGTAAGTGCAAAGCTCACGCCTATCAGCTCCCGCGAGCTGAATGGAGGCACAAAGGGAGACGGCACACCAACATTACTGCACTTCCGGCTTCAACAAAATGACGTCAGTGCCTCTCCTATTTTGTTCCTTTTCTCTGTGGATCTATTCGACGTGCTACTCATGTGATGCATGGCGTAGTGCGGAGAGTAAACTCTGGAGGGCTGCCCTGGAATCACAAAAGATTGACCATGGTTGGGGTGGCTCCTTCTGAATTAAATGAAGAGCCACATGGAGGGCTCAGCAGCTGTCGGTGATGTTACATGTGATGTTTTTGGGTCTACTTAGGTCCATTTTGACGTATCTTGCTGGAATCAGCACTGCAGCAGCTGAACTTGTAGGCATGACTGAGTCATCGTTGTAAACGCGTAGGCGGCCATTATGCACCTCATGTGAAAGTTGTAATGTGGGCTGTTTGAGGGCAAATTACGGCATCCTAGCTTCCTTCGTGACTCCTGAGATGGTGAGGCGCACTTCAGGTCTTTGCATGGCGCCATAAGGTGAGGATGGTCTTACTGCAGGCATGCACAGCGATGACAACGAAGTACGATTGCGAACAGTTATACGGCTGAAAGTTGTGTGTGGCCTTTTTGCGGGTAACGAAAAGATGGCGAGAGGTTAGCCGGGCAACGTGCTGAATATTCGTCCTGAGAGCGCCCTGAGATCTCGCGCTATGACAATCATTGCCACTGTATACTGACACATCGGAAGATCGAGACACGTCCCTAGGGCTTGAGCTTCTATTCCATGGAGTGCACGTAAGCTTGCTTTGCAGGTGTTGCCAAGCACAGGGAGGCTGTATCTTGCAAAGTCGAGGAACAAAGCATTATAAAACTGGATCCTCAACCATATTGATGCGCCCCATTACTGTCTGAAGAGAAACTTGAGGAGGGGTGTCTTGTAGTTACCCACCTCTTGAGGTCTGAAATACACGGTCGCGGTCAATAAGTATACCTAAAAGACGGTGTTTCCGTGTCTTTGCAATTGCCTGCACATTGACAGTTGCTTTGCGTGTGAATGAACAAGAGAACTATTTTGCCTGGAGGACCCTCAAACATTGTGTTGGAAATAAACTGAACTGTAAGGAACTGAACTGAATATTTCTCTGAAGACAGCTCTCAGTTAAGTTTTTGCAGGTATAAATATTTAAACGTAGTTCCCTTTTCCAACCTTTCTCGTTGCTGCACACGTGTCACGGCAGACGCCCTGATGCAGATGTCATCAGCATAGGTGGATACTCGGATTGTGTTGGGCAAGTGTCGGGCTCAGCACACCACCTTGCGGTACTCCATTGTATGTTTGGTGCCGAGCCATGGCCCCATCATCGGTCATCACGAAAAAAATTTCTCTCTGTCAAATAACTACAGAGCCACTGAAAAGTACGGCCATTGATTCCGACTTCAATCACATTGTCTACAAGGGAATGATATGCTAAACTGTCGTAGGGGCCTTTTACGACAAGGGGCCGTGCCACAGTGAGCCGTTTCAAATGTTTTTGATGCTGAACAAACGTGAACAAATCGATGGCATTATATATCGATGAGCATGCACCCACGCCGGAAGCCAGAGCACCTGGATACACGTTGTAACTTTCCAGGTATCATTACAGGTGCGTCAACGCCATCCGTTCCATTGCTTTTCCGAAGGAACTGACCAGACCAATGTGGCGGTACGATGACAAATTTAGTGGCGATTTACGAGGTTTGAGAAGCGGAACCAAGCGGCTGCATTTCCATTCATGTGGAACCAGACCGTTGCGCCAGGTTTCATTCTACTGGTTTAGCAGCCCGTGTCATGCTTTCTGCTCGTAATTGCCATGTGCCGCATTGGTAACACCATCCGGCTCAGGCGACGAAGAACGTCTACAAGTCACCAGCCGCCGCTTCAAGCTCCTCCACAGAAAATATTGTGTCCATGCAGGAGTCCTTAGACACAGGAGTGACGCATGGTGTAAGTGCGCGTTGTGGCTGCAAGCTAACAAATCTTGAGCGAATTTCCTCATCAATCTCAATCTCTCGTTGACCTTAGTGCACAGCGAGAGATTTGAAAGGAACACGCTGTTGCAGTGATGCGCCAAGTCTACGCATGGTTCTCCATGTTCTAGATAAGCGCTGATTTGGATACAACGACTCACTGAATCATTTCCACCTTTGAGACTGTAGCTCGTCAAAGCGGCCCTGGATTCTTTCTTTTTTCGCGTCCGCCTTGCCTCTCCAAGATCATGGACGTATTTATTTCACCTGTATCTTCTTACAGCCCGCCGGCGAATTGCTCGTAGTCGCTAGAGTTCAGCATCAAATTCTTCGTATTTCGGGAAAGGCTGAAGAGCGCACGTAGTCTCTCACATGATTTTTTAAATATCGTATTCCAGTCTTGAAAGTTATCTTTCCAGACATAGTTCCTCCATCTGCGACCGGAACGCAGACCAGTCACTTCGTTGGAGCGCCGTAGAGGAGTACTTAAATAGTCCCTTGATCAACAGATATGTGGGAATATTGTCATTTTCATGTCATTCGATGTATGGGTAGCATTGCATGCTTCTTTCAAGACGCCGATACCAGGGTAAAATCTAGGCAGCTGCAGTATGTAAGCCCTCGTAAATATGCCGGACTACCATCATTCAGATTGCGAAAATCGTTCGCGCGGCGAGCAATGCTAGTCTCCTTCCCCCAAAGTCAATCTTCAATCTCCCCCAAAGCAAATGGTGAACATTAGCTTAACTGTGAGAATCTAAGAGCCGGGTGTCAATGATAACAGGGCGTGCAGTCGCTTGGAGACGAAGCGACTTGAAGAAGTAATGTATACAGCGACAAGAATGAACGTAAGTTCCTTTGCTCTTACAATTATAAACAAAAGTACTGGTTGTTGTCATGAGGTGAAACTGGGTGCAATCCGTACGTCAATTCACATCTAATATATACAATCACCTTACACACGTCAACACAGGGGGAGGACACGAATGTTTCATAGCCAGATATGCGGATGGTATTCTGAACATTCGGTTCACAAATTACGAGGATCGGAAACCGGTTTTCGAAGACAAATGGTATGAAATCCTCAATTCTGAATTTGAGGCCCTGGCGATTCTACTGGAATAGAAAGCTTGCTTGACTTCATTGTGAAAGCTCAGTGAAGAATGGGCCATGGTGCTATGCGGAGCTATCAAGCACTGGAATCAACGTGTCCAGTACTTGGAGCGCACTACGAGCAGCTGGAGCGTCCATGTTTGCCAGTACTAGACGCATGACATTCATGAGAGACTTTAGCATAGCAATCACTTGTGAATCTTTGTCTCGCATATAGTCAACCGCAGTGACATTGGAGTTTAGCTGTCGATTCCTGTGATGTGGCTCTTATGTTTGTCATGTCTTCGGCAGCGCTGGCCACACCTCACTTAACGAAGTAGCAATAGCACTTTAGCTCCGTTGCATGGCAAGTGTCCGCGTCGTGTCATTCGGAACATCGTGGGCATGCTCTTGATTTTGGGCAGGCGACACTTACGAGTCCAATCTCTTGATATCTTCTGCAGTGAAGAGGTTTGGGTGCGAAAGGCCGAACTGCATGCTGAAAGTGCCCCACCTTTACGTGTAATAGTAGACAGTCACCTTTGAAGACGAGCCTTACTCATGTGAGACATCGTCATTTGAGCAGGAGTACAGCATGGTGTCCTCGTGGTCAGCTTGACTTTGAGGGCAGTTTGGTCTTCCCCGGGCCGGTTCCTGCCCAAATAGTCAGGACGCGTCGGTGTTCTGCCTACTCCACTGACAATGCCTTAGCGGTGGTTGCGGCGTCCCCCAGTAAAACGCGACAAAAATTGAAAACTAATGCAGCAGGAAAAAGTGTTGTTGTTGTTGTTGTTGTTGTTGTTGTTGTTGTTGTTGTTGTTGTTGTTGTTGTTGTTTGCAAGTGACACATACCCAGAGTGGTCTTTAGAAGAATCATTTTGTCGGTATCGTCTCTCTCTAGTCAATTTTGCAGGAAACACTATGTATGAAACGTGTTCGTATCATGCAGTCTTATTACCGCAGCTTTGTGAGAAAATTTCCACGACAAACTTTATTATATTCCAACTCAAGAAGTTAATGTTATTGGGATGCGTTGCATGTTATGAGAGTATACACAGCTTTTGAAAGGTATCCATGTAAATTTACTAGGTGGCATGGCTGTCTTTAGCAACCCACTGTTCGGCTTGTTGACGCAATTAGTTGGACGATAGACGAGAGACTTGATGGACACAAAGCCCGAGCAGTGAGTGGAAATGCAGCTCTGCGTTGGGCTAGGGAAAATCTCTATGTAGACACGAAACATTATTCCGCAAGTATATGATGACGAATCATTATCGAGAATTCACGTCTTTCGGTAGAGACTTTTGGAGAGATTCGGTACAAGACGACCCAAGAGTAGGCCGCCCGTCAACATTACCACTGCAAATGAGTAGTGTGTGAGGCAATTATACTGCATTGAAATAGCCGTCTTAGGTTGCGCATATCATAAGACCTGAAATGAATAGAGATTTGTGTCAGCAGAACTTACACAATCATTTATGTAAACGGAGGCTGAATGCGAAAATTGTTTGCCAGTCAGTGTTCCAGGGACGAAGAAAAACAGCTTCTGAGCTTTTGGAAAGAGCTAGAAGTGATCCTATATGTGTTAAGAATCATTGCCGGAGATAAAAAGTGGTGTTATCAGTATGACTTTCCGACGAAGCGACAGAGTGCCGTATGGCAAGGTCACTGTTCACCTCCTCCTATGTTGTCAAGTGAAGCGCTAGCTATCAAAAACATGTTTAATGCTAGAATCTTGGTGCACATCTTTGCGCTGAGCAATTCTGTGGCGTCGTCCTGAATATTTGCCGTCATCTCGACAGTGGTTCTTGTTCCACGACGATGTGAGACGCCATAATGCTGCACGAGTCCAAGAATATCTGACGAAATAATATATTATCGCTCTTCCACATCCCCCACATTCCCCTGACTTGCTTCCATGTTCCTTCCTTTTTTTTCCTCGTGTGAAATTGCCGCTTAATAGGCGTTCTATTTCAACCACCTTGGTCGTGATCGGCGATGGCTAACGCTTCAAGGGCCAATCTCAAGCACCAAACTACAAGAAAGTGGGAGAGGTTATGGCCGTTCCGGTAGCTTAATTGATAAGTCACCGCACTCCTAATACGGAGAATGTGATTTCGGTCCCTGTCAGCGGCACATTATCTTTTTGTCCACTTTCATTTCCCTTTATCTGATTATTCATACATGTTTTTTAAACATGGTGAATGATGATAAACAAAGAAACGTAGAGACGCTTACGGCATTTCTCGTGCTCAACGTAGGTGACCAGGTCGACGATGTTTCGATCGATGATCGGCGCTGTCGAAAGCCCGCAATGGCATCTGGGTAGGTATTGTGGTACTCTAAGTGTAGCACTCCAGACGTCCTAGGAACATCCTCTCCATTGCTTTGCCCACACAACTTGCCAAAGCAATCGGGCGATATGATGAAAGTTCCTACGGCGACTTGCCAGGCTTTTCAGCAGGGAAACAAGGCGACTTGTCTTCCAGCTTATTCGGAGCGTGCCATCTCGCCAAGATTGATTGTACGGTTCAAGGAGAACAACTCTCGATCGCTCACCCAGGTGACACAGAGCTCAGTACGAAATTCCATCAGGTCCTGACGCTGATGTACGGCCACACAAAGCTAATGCTGCCTTAAGTTCGTGGATGAGAATGGTAGATCCATGCGGTGATCACGTGGTGGCGGACAACTACTCGGAGGCTGTGGAATGTTGGAAGCTATGACTTGGCCGCGGATAATCTGGCGCAGAACTCCTCTGCCACGTCAATATCCGATCGCTTTTGAGAGAGGGCTAGGGCCTTGAATGGGAACCACTGTACAGGGGTTGTCCGGAGACCTCGCACCGTTCTGCATAGTTGCGATAAAGGCTTTCTTGGTTCTAGCGACCCACAGAAGGCAGTCCAACGCCGCGATGCGAGCTTGTCGAACCAGCCCTGGATCTTCTTTGCGTGCGTCTGGTGGTTCGTAAATTGTCCATTGCCTTCGTGCGTCGGTCTCTTCGTTCAGCACGTCGTCGGATTGCTCAAAGTCATTTTAGTTCTACATCGAATTCCGTCAATTTCGAAGAGCATGCGAGAGTACGCATAGTGTCTTGCAGCGCGCTCTTGATTGCCTCTTCCTAGTCGAAAGATAGATTGGCTTCGCAGTGTTCTTCAATGACAGTCTGAAATTTAGTCCTGTCCACTCCTTGGATCGCATGCCGTATTTTGGAAAGAGACACTCCTCTGATCTTGATGTACGTGAAGATATGGTCGCATCCATGCGTCTCTATGTCCTCAAACCACCCAGCACGTTTTACAATGCTTCGTGATACAAAAGCGAAGTCAACACAGCTGTTGTATGTGAAGCCACGTAGAAACGTAGGGCTTCGATCATTCAGCAGCCAAAGTTCATTACTGGAGGCGAAAGAGACCAGTGCTCTGCCTCTCGCGTTGACCTTCGAACTTCCCCAGAGTGTATGATGGGCATTGAAATCTCCAATAATGACCCATGGATCGGGAGTTGACGACAGGATGTCTCGTAGTCTTTTGTGACCAAATCGACTTGACGGAGATAGGTAGGCGCCCACAACAGTAAAGGTAAAATTCTTTTTCTTTACTGTTAGGTATATATATTGATTATCATCATTAGGTGGCACAGGCTGCTGAACGTAAGTGAGGTCATGGCGAATAAACACCAAAACCTTACTGTTTTCACCAACAGTTGACACATAGACGATACATATCCAGAAAGCGTCATCGTGTTCGATAAGTTCGGCTCGTAAATGACGATAATAGGAAACATTGGCATACACGAAGCGACGGGAAGCCGAAATGCGCACTCTGAGTCCGCAGGCATTCCACTGAAAAATAGCTGCTCTTCGGACCTCATCCCTGAAAGACAGTGGCTGGGGAGCCATGATCTACTCAAGGGTTGCCAGCACCCGACTTAGAGCGTCCAGTGCTTGAAGCGCACTTCTGGCAGACGGTGTGCGCATGTTGTTTAGCAACACGGCGAATGGCATTCATTAAAGGCCTAAGAAGAGCTATCACTCGCTGATCTGGTTTCCGCGACTTCTCAAATGCAGCCCCTTGCTGTACTGGGGGCGGCTTCTGCTGTGGCTCTTCTGCCGGTTGTGTACGCGTAAGCGGTGGCCATTCCTCTGTAGAGAGAGATCTGGCAGTTTTCTCCCTTCCAACATCGGTGGTTTGGGTGCTGAAAACTTCCGCCGATGGTGCTGCTTGACGAGACACCTTTTCTTAAAAAGTTGATATTTTCCGTCTTGAAGACCTTCGATGGTGACGTCGTCTTTGCCCGACTTTCTCAGCCGCCTCTTGTGGGTGGAGCTGTCTCTCACCATTTGTTTGAGAATGGAGATCTCTTTCTTGATCTGAGGACAGTCTTTGGAAGAGGTGCAATGATGACCTTGATGGTTAGGACACTTCAACGTGGTTGCGCTGCAGTTGCCTTCTTCGGCACATCAAGGGCAGACTGCGGAATTTCTGCAAACACCCTTCACATGGCCAATCTTCTGACAGTTGAAGCATTGCATTGGTCTTGGAACAAATGGTCGAACCTTGTGGCGAAGACAGTCACGTTTGAATATTATCCTCACACCACGTGTGTTACCGAGGCGAGCAACATGCACAATGGCGTTGTGTTTACTTGCTGGTTTTGTGAGAACTGGCAGGTCTGCGTTAGGTATTTCATTGTCAATGTCATAGATGACTCCTGTTATTGTGGCACCATTCGCTGGCACGTTGGATCGGACCTTAATGTTACCCAGTTGCGTTAGAGGTTGTGGTGTGTTCAGCACGCACGGGTTCATCACATCGATTGCCAGGATGTTTCTCCTGGTGTGTATTCTGACATCCTTGATCTCGTTCGGCACGGTGTTTTCTAGATACACGGAGAGCGCTTGCCTGTTGAGAACGCGTAGTTTTTCAGTAGTGTTCTGTGGCACAAACAGGGTGGAAAGAGGCCATGGTTGAGACGCAGTTTTCATAGTGGCCGAACTTGACGCCGAAGATGTGTTGATAATTCTTCGTTTGGCCTTGTTGTACAGGACAGGTCGAAAGCTGTCTTCCGAGGACTTGTCACCTGATGCGGAGTACAGCTCTGAGCTCTCGCTATACTCGATGTATTTCCTCGCTTCCTCGAAGCGATGTCCACGGCTGAAGAGAGGTTAGCCAGGCTGCTGCACCTGGTTTGCTACCATACACTGGTGCACGGGGAAGCAAAGGAAAAAATGAATGGGAGAAGGAACAGAATAAGAACTGATGCGTGCGCACAAACAACGTTCACCGCACATTCAAGGGTGGTCGCAGAGCTCAGTTTTCTTCGAAAAATGCAGCATGATAAATAAAAAGAACGCCGACAAGAAATAAAGACGTCTACTGCAAAAAATAAAAGGAACGTTTCTGCTCCCGCATGGGAGCCTTGTTCACAATCAAATGCACCAGTGCTCTTGTGGAACGCTGCGTACCATGGTCTCAGTATTCTTTCCTCTGAGAACGCTCTGTCTTCCAGTCGACTTTAAGTAGTACGCAGTGTCAATTTTTTTATTGCGAAAAGAAGACGAATAGATGCGGATGTGTTCTATGGTCTTGTCGCTGCATGAGGCACTATTCATCACCAGGAAAAGACATTCGCAGGACTTACGGGAAGCAGCTAGTGAAACCGCCGCGGTGTCATAGCGGCTACGGTGCTGCGGGATCACGAGGTACGAGGCACAAGGCCTGAGGCATGAGGTTGCGAGATCAAGTCCCGGTAGCGGTGGCCACATTTCAACAGAGGCGACATGCGAAAATGTCTGTGTACGGTGCATTGGGGGAACGTTAAAGATTCCCTTGTGGTCAAAATTAATCCGAAGTCCCCTACTACGGCGTGCCTCATAATCAAATCGTGGTTCTGGCGCGTAAAAAACCTAAATTCAGTTCGATTCGAGGCAGCTAGTGTTTGACATTCCTCTGCTCCTGCAGAAGAAAGAAAATGCGACTTAATTAGCGACGTTTGAGGACATGTGCAGACGCTGCGCATACCAGATTGCACACCCTATATGTCTGCGTAGTCGAGAATGTCGCTTCTTTTTTTTAATCAAGACATGTTCATCAACTAAAACCATGTGCAAAGAGTGCAACTTCACAAAACTTACGGCAAACATGTGCCGTGAATCTAGTCTTAAATTTCAGTCATGCCTTCAGGAACATAAACTCTTTGTGCGGTGTCGGCGAATATGGCAGTATGCAGTAGATAATCGTGTCTGCATTACTACAGTACAGTTATGAGGCAGCCGCTTAAGTCTATGCCGTGTGCCGACGTATCCTTCCAACGCTTAAGGTTCAATCCCACTGGTGACTTCAGGAGGTTGCGTGACCATTTGTGACTGGTGACCAAAAAGTGACTGAAGGCGACCGATGCTCACACTGGCAAGCCCGGCTGAGCGCGACCTCTAAGTCGCAATCCCGGAGACGATCGTTCTCAGCTGGAACTCTATAGGTATCTACGCAGTTGGCGCGCACTTAGCTGGTTTCGCGCTCCGGCAACAGCCATGGATTTTTATTCGAGCGAAGAGGAAGACGTCGTCACTGTGTTGATGTGCTGTGCCGTGCGTGGTGTCAGCTGTGGCAGAGCGGAAGCCTCCGAAGGAAAAGCGACGCTAGAGCGTGTACGCGTGCCTCCATGCGCGCTAAGTGGCCGGTCACGCAAGCCGCCTCCGGCCTGAACTCCGCACGCATGACGAGGAGAATTATCGAGAGGAAGTTGTAATTTCTAGTTCTTGTTGCGTGGGACTCGGTGCATAATTTTTGTGCTTTCTTTTGCTGCCGTTGAGCTTCCTGTGAATGCTACCGCGTACATTCGACACGTTCCTGGAACTGCTGCACCCCAACATCACAAGGCAAGACACCAATTACGCTGCTTTCGTCTGTCATGGTGGCGTGGACTTTGTATTTGGTGCTAAGCAGGAGGACGCCGCGGATGAAAACACATGTTAATATAACTTTTGGCACGCCGCTGATAGGTTTAGCAGTTTTGCAACCACATTCACGCGACTGAAAAATTGGGTAGCGAGCGACTGGCCCAGATTAGTCGCTTTTCGAGAAAAGCGACAATTTACGACCATTGCGACTGGTCGCTTTGCGACCAGCTTGGTCACGCAACCATTGTCAGTCACCGGTGTGAATGACCCTTTAGGCGCTTAGACGCCATTTGCGTACCTAAGCTCGCCGACGCGCAAACATTTTTTTTTCTCTTACGAGACAATAATAAATGGTCACATTATTCTAAACGTCAAGCTCAATAGGGCTACTGAAAGGGTCAGAGATGTTCGCTATCGATAAGAAAACGTAGTGCGCTTCGACTTCCAGTGTAACGCACAGCAGCTGTCATATACGTATAGCTGAGCCGTTAACGAACTCTACGCCTCATGCGGAGGCTCTGGGCTCTATTCCCTCTAGCATCGCGTTGTTTCTTCCTGTTTTTTATGTCCCTTTCATTTATTTCCTTTACGCACGAAAAACTTCAATCTGCGCATGAGCACATTTATCTAGGCCACTTACTCACAGGGGACCCTGATCATGAAAGCGAAATTTACGGAAGAAATAACATTGGCTTGAGAGTATACGGCGAGCATTGGCTAATTATGACCGGCAGTTAGCGCCATTCTTGAAAAGAAAAGTTCACAATCATTACATTCTACCGGTATAAACGTATGATGCAGAAGCTTGAACGCCAACAAAGTGGCTTACGAAGAATTCAAACACCACGCATCCAGCGATGGAACAAAACATGATATGCGTAACGTTGAGGGACAGGGAGAGCGCGGTGCGGATTAAAGAGCAAATGGGGGTACTAGAGAATCTAGTTGACATTAAGAGCAGGAAATGTAGTTGCGCAGGCCTCGTAATGCGTAGGGCAGTTAACCGGTGGTCTATTAGAGTTACAGAATGCGTGTCAAGGAAAGAGAAGCGCAGTCGAGGACGGCAGAGAATTAGGTGGCGTGAGGAAATTAAGAAACGTGCTGGCTTACGATGGGGTCAGCTTGCGCAATGGAGGGGTAATTGGAGATCGCTGGGAGAGGCATCCGTCCTACAGTGGACATAAGTAGGATGATGATGATGGTGTGGTGATGATAATTATTATTATGGTAATGATGATTTTGATGATAATAGTTACTTGTCATACCTTGTCAACAGCATTTGTTAGCTTTCTCTGCAAGTGGTAATTGAAAATTGAGCCCTGACTTTACCAACCGCTGTTGATTAGTGGCTGGGGTGTTGGGCTGCTAAACACAAGGTCGCGGGATCGAATCTGCGGCCACGGCGGCTGCATTTCAATAGGGGCGAAAACATCCGTTTACTTAGATTTAAGTGCACGTTAAAGAACCCCAGGTGGACCAAATTTTTCCGGAGTCGCCCACTACAGCGTGCCTCATAATCAGATCGTCGTGGTGTTTGCACGTAAAACCCCATAATTTAATTTTAATATTTGCAGCCTTCTTTTTATCGTGCATGCTTCCACTATAGCGCACAATAGCAAATCAGATGCTCTTATGCGCAATATTTTCGACGCCCTTCCTCTCATTATCCATCTTTAGGCATAAGCATGAAGCGACCATGCAATTTTCTCTGATTACCTTAGAATGGAAAACGGCTCACCGATGTCGTTTTCGAAGCGAACCCATCGCGGTGGCTCAGCGGCTTATGGCGTTCTGCTGCTGAGCACTAATTACGCTGCGGGTTCGATTTCCAGCCGAGACGATCGCATTCCTAGGTGGACGAAATGCAAAAAAAAAAAATACTCGTGTGCTTCAAAATATAGCTGTACGGTAAAGAATCCGGCGCCCCGCCTCCCTACGCGGCGTCCCCTGCAGCCCGTGGGAAGTACAAAAGGAAAGTTCGCAATAGGGGATCAGAAAATTTGTTTTCCGGAGTTCATAGTGATTTCTTCTTCTTTTCTTTCTTTTTTTGACCTAGGTAGGACATTAGGCAGTCTAATAGCTAGAGCTTGGTGGCGCAACACACCGCCCCGTTTCTAAGGGGACGCTCATAACATCCATCCATCCATCCATCCATCCATCCATCCATCCATCCATCCATCCATCCATCCATCCATCCATCCATCCATCCATCCATCCATCCATCCATCCATCGTGTTACTTCAGAACGTTAAACCCCGTATATATTATTATAATCTTATTCGATTTTTCACAGCTCGCGTGTTCTCTCGCCCCTCCAAGCACTTTGCGTGCCAACGTAACACTTCTTGAGGTCTTCCGAGGAAAGGCGCTTGTACTGGCGAGAAAACACCATAGAAAATATTGAAGGTTTTCTCAAGATATACTCTCTTGTTTCCCTTTGGGATTCTATGTATAAACTTATAGTAGGAAATTCATAGGAAAAGATTGACATGAAAGCACAAGCCGTACTTAGTAGAGTGAGGCACTGATAACGCTTCTTTAGTATTTCACTGCAGTGTATTTTAAAAGGTCTCACTCGTTTCCTCGTTAGTATAACAAGGAGATATGTCAAATATTGGCTCAGGTGTGGACAAATACGAACTTCTGTTTCCTGCGTCTGTGGTTCTGTTGCGTGCAACTTTCCTCAAGCACCGTCATAATGGTTCCGAGGCATTTTCTCGGTACGCTCTGCGAAGCTTGTGCCCCTGTGTGTGCAATGCGTGCGCGCCTATACTTCAGCGATTGAATACTCGCTTTTATGGTCTTCGTCACGAATAGCCCAAATCAGGGCGCGCAATCGTAGATTGGTGCTGACAGCTCTAACGTACGAGCGCGCCCGCCGTGGCGGCGCCGTGGGCTTCCGCTGGTGAGCTCGAGATCGCCAGTTTGATACCCCAATGACAGCGGCCGTATTTCAATACGCATAATGTGTAAAAAGAAAGGGGGGGGGGGGAGGGGGAGTTATCGCGCCCTTAAGTACACAGGACAGCCGAAATTGAATTGGCCGTCTTGCGCTACAGCACCCCTAGCAATGTGCATTTTGCATTCAGGTGTGCCATCAAAAGCACAAGACAAAACCCTCAGTTGGGTTTCCAACTGCGGTCACCTAATGCCGTCTTTACCATTATTGTTATTTTATGGCGTAATGGGGTAATAAATGTAAGAGTCTAAATAACAAACACGTTCGATGCTGTTGCAAACATAGGTGCCAGATAAAAACCTAGTGACATTGGCTTCCACTCTCCAGAACACTTGATAACATAAAGGTGTTGAAAACATGACAAACGTGGCAACGTCTTATTGACATGACATGCGGTGGAATTAAATGCATTGGCACTCTGGTTAAATTTTCTATCACGAAGTAACTGAGCTGTACTGGCGATCGGAAAATATATTTTGGAGCTATGATTGAATGTTCGACACAGCGAGTTAAAATTGCGGCGCGTGAATTATTAGAGCTACCAACCAGATAAACAGACCGGGGACAGGGACGGGACGAGAGGGGGGGGGGGGGTACTTGTTGCTGCCATTTTATTATTCTGAAGCGAAGAAAACTCCCAGTGACCTCTTTTCTCTTGGAGAAGAACATGAGAACGGACATTTGTTTCTTTTTTTTTGACTACTTTTTTACTTTAGTGTTGTTACCGTACATTGAAAGAAAAAAAAATTATTTTTTTATTGTTGACTTAAGTAGTTTTGCAAGGTTAGAGACTATTGGTGACGTTTCTGTTATCCACTTCACGTTTCTCTGTCCTGGTTGGCTTTTCACAAACTGTGGAGGGAACCAGTCACAGAAGATTGAAATCTCTTGTGATGCTCCAGCCACCCTGTTAGTTTTGTAGATGGGAGACTTCGTAACTCTGGAACTACTCGCCGTGGTTAGGTAGTGGCCTTGGCGTGGCGCTTCGAAGCCCAAGGACACGGGATCAGATCCCGGCCGCGGCGGCCGCATTTCGATCGGGGCGAAATGGAAAATGCTCATGTACCGTGCATTTGGTGCACGTTAAAGAACCCTAGGTAGCCAAACTTAATCCGAAATGCCCCACTACGGCGTGCCTCATAATCATATCGGGGTTTAGGCGCGTAGAATGATAGAATTGAATTAAACTGTTATTTTTTTTAACTCTGCGACACAAGATGTCAGGACAGGATGTCTGTTATGGGATCAGATATGACCGATGTTTTCAAGGCCTGGATCTCCCACTTTCCATAATCATGGTAGGACACCTTTTTTCCAAGCGTTGTTCGAAGAAAACAAGCATATATGTTGTTGTTTTTCGTGCAGGTGTCAAAGTATCCAAGCATTTGGTTCCGGAAACGTCTTTAGTATTAAATACGTCACAGACAACACCAGCATGCATATGGCTTTCCTACTGCGTTTGTACTGATTAATTATTCAAGGCGCTCCTGGATTCCAGACTATGCGCTCCAGGATTCATCATTCAAGCTTTAAAGCGCGAACATAACACACGAAGAAAAAAGAGAAGTGCTAGCTGAAACTTATTTTCCGGAAGCATGGATGAGAAAGCTTATAGTGGACACAGTCACAAAGAACAGTCACAGCATATAGTCACCACAACAAAGAACGCCATCACAAAGAAGAAAAAGCACACAAGGAAGCAAAGGGGAAATAAAATGGAATGAATAAAGATACCGTCAAGGTATCACAGCTCGCAGTCTAATAACGCTATAGATTGACAGGTCACGCGAATGTCAAGGTGCTTCTTAATGTTTTGAAAGGAAGCCATTTCATCGAAGTTAAACAAACAACAAATCCAGTACTTGACGTTGCATTGATGGAGAATGTCAGGGACCTAATATACACGATACTATGAAAAGGCATTGACACACTGTGACATATCTGTTCTGTACATAGCCCGTTCATCACTGTACGCTCTACAGTCTAATACAACATGCTCGATCAATTCCGCAGGGCTACAGTTGTCGCACTACGAATCTGTAGTTTGATCAAGGTGGTAAAGGAGGGACTTTGTCGACGTTAAGTCGTAACTGATGGTTAGTGTCTCTAATACAATAAAATTAAATTCTGGGATTTTAAGTACCAAAAGCCCGATGTGATTATGAGACGCGCCATAGCAGGGGAATCCGGATTAATTTTGGCCACCTCGGGTTCTTTGACGGGCGCCCAATGCCCTGTAGTTCCTCTAAGTCCTCGTGTAGTCGTCTTGGGAGCCCTGATTAAAGTTCGGCGTCAATGTACCACAGAAATGTAGTGACCGAGGGGACAAGACCATAGTTTCTTCCGTGTCTTAAAGGGCCCCTCACCAGGTCTGGCCATCTTGAGCTGACAATTGCAGAGCATACATTGTGCGATAACGATAATGTGTGCGAAGTATTACATCACTACGCGCCGCGGAAAGATCTGAAATTTCAAACCGACTGGCGTTTTTCCTTCTCCTCGCGGCCGCCGCGCTCCAAGCCTGAGGATGACGTACACGTGCTAGTGCGCCTACGTACACGTGTTCGCGCTTTGACGTCGCTCGTGGTGACACGTGACTTCGGGAATTATTCAAGGAAACATCTGTTATTTGTGGAATATGTTGCTTGAATAGACGAATTAAAGGTTAGAGAAATAATAAAACACACAAACTGAATGTCTGCATGTTTTTGCTTTACTTCGAACCGCAGCAAGAGAGATGTAATTCCGTTTCGTCTGCTTGTTACCACGTCGTGCAGTCGCGCGCGCAGACACCGAAACTATGTCATTTTCTACAATGTTCCAGCGTGGGATCATGCTCTCTGATCTGCTTGTATCTGCCTCAGTATTCATGTAGCACTGACTTATACCGCCAGTCAGTTGTCCTCGTGCACAGCGCCCAAAATCGTACGCTGCGCGAAACCAGACAACCGCAACCGCTGGCGCGCAACAGTCAGCGGAAGTGCGCCGCGCCGAAAAAAAGCAAGCAGAGAAAAAAAAATGAAGGTGGGGTCCGTCACATATGCGTCACGTGATCCAAGAGTTCCGGTATGGGAGAACGCAGGGCAGGAATTTCGCTTGCGTAGGCTAGATGGGGCGAGTGGAGAGAGTGTCTTGCTTGGCAGTGGAGCTCGCCTCTTGAGATCATGGGTTCGCGGCACTGAAATATTTCTATTTCTACTATTAATGAGCTCATTTAAAAACTTTTTGCAGGAGAACGCTCCCTAAAGGGCACGTAACAACTTCCAGCGTGTAACCAAAATTTGCTGTGGGGCCTGATGAGGGGCCCTTTAAGAACGTACCGCTTTGCCAATGCCGATGCCTCAGTTTTTTTTTTATGCATTCGGTGAATTTCTGAGGTTGTGGCCTTATGAGCCACCTCGTCTATTTTTTTTTCTCGATATTCCTCAGCGCGAGATAATTCACTGAAACGTTACGGGATCGCCAGCTTTGCAGGCCAAGTGGTTTGAGTACGTACTGTTGCTAATGGCTATCTATCTATCTATCTATCTATCTATCTATCTATCTATCTATCTATCTATCTATCTATCTATCTATCTATCTATCTATCTATCTATCTATCTATCTATCTATCTATTTGTTTGCCAAATTGGATCAGTGGGAGTGGGTATACTCCATGATCTAATGGGTAGTGCATCGGGCTGCTGTGTTGATGGCACAGAGTTCGAAACCAATCGTCGGACAAAGAACCGTTGGACCGAATGACACTGGGTATGCGCCGCATCTCAATGAACCTCTTTGATGGCAAGTTGCAGCACTGCGCATGTGCCACTTCGTCCGTGCCACTCTTCAGTGAACCTTACGCCAAGTTGGACCACTAGATATGTGCCACTAGGCAGGTGCTGTTCTTCATTGAGCTTCTTTCACCCCAACTTGAGTCATTGGGTATGTGAAACTAGGCATGTGCCACACTTCAAGCAACTTCTTTGATGTCAATTTAGGGCCACTGGATATGTGCAATTGGGCCTGTGACACTCTTCAATGAATCTGACACCAACTTCGACCAGCAGATATGAAGCAATAGGCATGTGCCGCTCTTCAAAAAAAAAAAGTAAATTATGGGGTTTTACGTGCCAAAACCACTTTCTGATTATGAGGCGCGCCGTAGTGGGGGACTCCGGAAATTTGGACCACCTGGGGTTCTTTAACGTGCACCTAAATCTAAGTACCACGGGTGTTTTCGCATTTCGCCCCCATCGAAATGCGGCCGCCATGGCCGGGATTCGATCCCGCGACCTCGTGCTTAGCAGCCCAACATTATAGCCACTAAGCAACCACGGCGGGTCTGCCGCTCTTTAATGAGCCTCTTTCTCCCCAACTTGAGTCGCTGTTGTTATTCATTGGGTATGTGAAACTAGGTACATGCCATACTTCAAGTAACCTCATTGATGTCAATTTAGGGCCACTGGGTATATGCCACACGTTATGTGCCGCTCTTCAATGAGCGTCTTTTACGCCGACCTGGGTAACTATCTAAGTGTACTTGGATATGTGCAGCTCTTCAACGAAATTTTTTGACCTAAACTTGGGTCACTGGGTATGAGCCACGGGGCACGTGTCGCTCCTCAATTACGAAAATATTATTTAAGTTTCCCCAGGGCTGGGCGGAGTCGAACCCGCGTCATTTATATTCAAACAATCTTGTTGGAATGTATAATTACACACGCGCCACGACGGGACTTCGCTGCGGCGGCGCTAGATGACGGAGTGTGTCAGGAGGATAGCACGAGAAAGCAGCCCGCCTGGATATGGCTTATGAAAAACGCGTTTCGGCGGTTGCGATACGGTGTTTCGATGGATTATTTCAATGCTGATTGCAATAGCACTGACAGTCATCGTCAGATGGATGGGTTCTAACGTATTTTTTCTCGTGTGTAGACTGCAAAGCTGCCTTTCGAGTCTGTAAAGATGGTCCAAAGTCGAGGGAGATGCACTAACAGGTATCTAGTCCGTTCTTTGGTAACACAAAGCTCGGCTAGTGCTGATAATGTTGTTTTAAGATAAGATAACACTTTTACTGTGGAGAGTACCAAGAAACCGCGAAATGGCCACGATGAGCCATCAGTAAAGGTATTTGTCTTATTCAAGTATACGGCCCTGACACACATATAAGCCAATGCTCTTTGTAGAATTTGATAACATTCTAGCGCTGGCGAACAAGGGCAGAGGAGAGATTCCTCTCTATCCTTGTTCGCCAGCGCGAAAATGTTATTGACATTTGAACACAAACACGCCCAACATACAGCAGCAGAATAGCTACTTGGGGCATGGATTTTTTGGAGGTTTCCTTGTTCTCGTATATTTATATGTGTAAGGGAGTGAAGTGGTGCTCAAATGCCTCAACGTAGCAAGATTTCGAGGAGTGGGCTGACAAATACAGGCCAGAGGTGCTGTTTAAAGCATTTTAATGTTCGCATACTACAGGTAGCCATTGAAGCAGTATACGTTGCCTTGAGCCAGAATTCCCGATGTATATATAGAGAAAGTCTGTGCACCACATTGATTCTATACCTGACGTAATGATTGCCATGCTTTACACCTCAGTCACTACCTGAACTCACTGCCTTCATGTCAGTTTTGCTGTTAAGTTTAGTATTTACTAGGACAAAAAAACAATGTGAAAAACAAACTTGTGCCGGTCTTTTTCATGCTACAGCATGAAAATATTGAATGACCGTGCATTGTGCCGGCTCGATCACGTCATAAGCTGTAAATTGAATTCTTCTGAGCACTTTCTTTGGCGCAAGAACCACTACATCACTAAGACATTTACATTTCTGCAGCCTGGCAATGTGGTATGCAGAACTGTTATTGATGCTCGGTTCGTAAGACTTCGCAACTGCAGACTACCAAAGGTCGACGGTTATGTTTGATTTTAGTGCCTTTGTGTGGCTGGATGAAAAACCTAATATCGGGCTTATTGATCTAGGTGGAAATTCCTCTTGTGCTACCATGTAAGCACAGCACCAGGTCAAAAAGTAATGGCATTATCTTGTAGAGAGTGCTTGCGTGTCTCAAATGTTGTGTGTTCTGTCTTCGTGCCATGAATACCTACAAGCTGATTTATGCGTGTTCCATTATTGTTCGACTACTGGATGTTAGAGCGACAAGTCATCTTCAGTGTTTTGTGCACGCCTGCCTGAACAGCAAGGCAACGCACGGAAAGTTAGATGAACGACAAAATGGCTGTTTCGCAAGTACATACTCAAAAAAATGTCTAGTCATTCATCTTTGTCGTTGAACGTTGCCGTATATGGTGTGCACGTAGCGCTGAACACAGTCTATAAATATACTACATCTAAATGTATGCACACATTTATATCTTTTTTCAGGGGTTACAACACAAGCGTCTTTACAAGATAGCTCAAAGGGTTACTTTGGCCACATAGACTTACATCACGACAGTCGTTTTGGACATATAATTAGACAAATCTCGCAAAATATCTGTTTCCTGCCCACTAGGCCTCAAGTTATCGTATTCTAAATAAGATTATTTATTCGTTGGCTCATTCGTTCTCTCATTCATCGGCTCACTCATTCATTCTGTTCTTTTGATTGCGCTGAAAAGCAGTGAAAGTAACATTGAACTGCTTAGGCTTACCAATGAAGCAGTGAAAACACGGGCGTTTTCTTGTAGCTACATTCGACTGCAGGATGCACTGGTGGCGCTCCTTGAAGGCAATCATTGCGTTGGTTGTCCCGCTTCTCAACGTTGACAAGATGATCACTCACACATATTGGGGAAGTTATGTGAAGTGCCTAATGAAGCTTCACAAACCTCTTGTCGACCGAGTACTCACCGGCTGCCTATGACGTCAGCAGCCGAAATGGAGAATAACATCTTGTAATAACCTTGTAACGTAAGGCCTCAAAATTACTCCTATGGTGGTGCCATATGCAGCAACAAATAAAAAGACCTTCTATGAGTCCCATCCATCCCCTTTGGGTCCGTTCGACTCCTAAGGATAGCTGACGCAGTTTTTGCCGCTTAAGCAAGCCAGATATCGAGACAGATCAGCTCTGGTGCCTTTCGAGAGGGACCAAGTCTTGGGCTTTTGTTGGCTTGAAAAAATGCAGCAGAGTCCATCTCACGACGGTAATGCGTTGTGATTGATTAAGTATAGCGACACAACGTGCTGGCACCATCGAAACAAGTTAGCATAAGGTGTGTACTGCAGTGGGACGCCTCTTTCGCTCTTCACTAAGAACACTCGGCATTATTTAGCGTCACCGACGCGAAAGGTGCACGTGGCCTCCAAAATGCATGGCGTGCGAACGTTACTGATCGTGGTCCAGCAGAAGGTAGTTGAATCGGCATCGGTAGATCTCTGCGAACCGTTGCTTCAAGTGAGCCGCGCAAGCCCGGAAGCGAATGTATAGCCACGATTGCCGCCGCGCACGCGAGCCTTAGATTGTCAAAGCGATCGAGGACAGTGCACTGAAAAATCACCATCGGACTCTGTCCTCAAAGTCCTGCTGCGACAAATAATCGACGCCTTGCAGCTGCAACTGTCTGGTTTCAATACGCCAGTGGCGCTAACAGCGGCAAAAATTATGAAAGCTATAAACAGCCTCCTAGCTACACTTCAGTAACTTCTACCTCTGCCCGCTAATATGATTGTGCTGTGCTGTGCTGTGCTGTGAAGCGTGCACGTACACGTTGCAGAGAAACAGTGTGCTGTGGAGCCTTCATGATCATCATATTCACCATAACACCACCCTCTTTCCTCTCCACGTCATTTCTCTGTTATTCCCCCAAATCCTTACCCCGCCGTGGAGTAGCAGGCTAGAGGCACTTACTCAGGTCGACCTCTCCACCTTTCTGCCATTAAAATTATCTCTCTCTGATAGTGAAATTTACGAGACAGAGGCAGGGTTTATGATATATTCGGTTGCAGTATGTTTACTTATTTATGTGGTTTAGTTGCTTTCTGCAGACATATTTAAATACAATAATGTGCAATAAATAGACATGTATTTTCTATAAATTTGTATAGGTTGGGACGAAATGTCCATCGCTCCAGAAGCGCTAATATACAGCAGTGCATGGCCTTCTCGTTTGTCTCTGATAGCGACGAGCAGAGGGCGGTCGATAGAGGAGTACAGTGTATACTTGTGAGGCCTTAAGTGTGTTAATCCACAGACAAAAAATTACCGACGATTACGTTACTTCCTAATGCGAAATTTGAGCGCAGCAAATAAGCTGTTTCACCTTTTCGATAGATTGAGGCAAAGAAATCGAGCAACACATGTATGCGCTATCACAGAATTTTTTTTTATTTTTCACACGTATTCCTTTAACAAAGACTGCACTAACAGTTCTTGACAGTCATGAAGGAAGCTTTGTGGTCGGAGAAATAGACTGATATATGTTCGACTTGGTACACCAATGCTTGATTCTCAAAGACGAGATCTATACAAGTGCCTCGCGAGGTTGTCACAGCCGTGGGACGCGTTACGAGCGAGAGGAACGGGATGTTCTCCCGCATAAGTGTTAGGAAATTGCTGCTTGTCTTTATGTCAACATTAAAGTCCCCCACTACTAACATCGGTGTGGATCGATGGACGGTTAATGCGAGTTGCAGGAAGTGCACGACGTCTTTCGTGAGTGCGGTAGCGGACTCACGAAAGCGGTATCAGTCGGTCGCTGCTAGCGCTGGGGGGATGAAAGGGGGGCGGAGCTGCTTACGAGGCCGACGACAACGCCGACGACGACGCGAAACCCAGGAACGGACGCCAAAGAGCCATTTGTGTAGCCAGCCCTCCTCCACAGTCTCTCCTCCTCCCTTCCATCATCCTCCCTCGCCCGGAGAGCCGACAGCGCGCATGCGCGGCGGCGGAGCAGATTCGTCGGCGAGCTGGTTACGAGGCCGACGACGACGCGAAACCCAGGAACGGACGCCAAAGAGCCATTTGTGTAGCCAGCCCTCCTCCACAGTCTCTCCTCCTCCCTTCCATCATCCTCCCTCGCCCGGAGAGCCGACAGCGCGCATGCGCGGCGGCGGCGGAGCAGATTCGTCGGCGAGCTGGTTACGAGGCCGACGACGACGACAACGCCGACGACGACGCGAAACCCAGGAACGGACGCCAAAGAGCTGCGCTCTAAAAAAGACGTCGATCGCACCCCCAGTCCTAGCCGTGGGTAGCACGTCGAGGGAGGCGCGCCCGACGTCAAACGGCTCCCCCCCCCCCTCATATACTGCGGAAACCACAAGTTTTGAGACTTCGATAGGTCAATGTTGAAGTCCTTGCAGATGGCAAGCGGCATGTCTTGTTCGCAAGCGTTGTTGTAACACGGTATAATGACAGTCTTGTAACCTGTTAGGTGTACTGACATAAATCGCTGCACCATCTCCTTGTTGGCCTGTGGACTGACGTAGACGGCGGCGACGGCGATCTTTTGGCCATTGCACGTTACGTGACCCATGTGGATATCTCTGAGAGTGTTGTGTACTAGCGAATCATAGACTTTGGGTGACAGATGTAGCGCGACCGGTTCGATAGTGAAATGGCGAATGGGGATGTTCTTGTATAGGGCGGCGCCGGCCCCTTTTGTTGTTGAACTTCTCAGCGGTAAGATCCTTGTTCTAGTAATCCATGTACCATGCAATACTTTACTTGTTTGTTGTTTGCTCATTATTTCATGGAACTTTTTACCCAATACGGGGGATTGGTCAAGGCGCAAATTAGCGATGCTGCTTGTGGACAGATTCGTCTCCTTCGTCATCGAATTCCCGTATTTTCACAGACAATTTTATGTTCTACAGCACTAGGTGCATTAGATGTATTAAAATTTATTTTCCATTATAAATTGGCATATCCACGATTTCCTTGGCCAATTCCCTATATAGTAATTGGAATGTACATGCTTGATAGGAAACAACATCCGCTTGCAGCAATGGCAAGTTCGCAGTGCTTCGACACCAACCGAAACCACGGTAAGTTTCGAACCCTATTCCTTCCGCCCACACCCAATGGCACATACTCAGTGCTCCAAATTGGCGTCAAAGGGTATCATTCAACAGCGGTACCTACCCACTCCCACATTTACAGTGACCCAAGTCGGCATGATGGAAGTTCGTGGAAGAGCGGCACCTATGTACAAATTGCCACATACTCCTTGACCCATGTTGTTGGCCCGGTTGGTTTGGAACAAAGGTACCTCAGTACAGCAGCCCGGCGTGCTAACTATTCAGCCACGAAATTCCCCGTGACCCAGGTGGACGGAAAATCGGTTACATACAAACAGACATACAAAGACATACATGAATAAATACATACAAAGCCCCTTAAAGTGCGTGAAGTATCCTAAGAATGATAACGCATTAATATCCCCAGAGCCTTTCTTCCCCATTTGTTTCGAAGAAGAAAGCGACCGGAGCTGCCATGTTCCTTTACATACCTTGAGTGTTATCCAAATAGCCTTGGTATTGCCGCCGAACGTTCTACACCTGTGGCAGAAACCAACTCCTGGATACTAGACCATCTGGAAAAGATACAGATCATCTTGAAGCTTGTTTTCACGCGACGCTCTGTGGTAAAGCGCGAAATAGCGTTACGGCGTTTGGGTTACCATTTTTGGATAGCTCATGCGTTGCCGTACTTGAGCTGACTGTGTCTAGTATGGAGAGCGAATGTGTAACAATTGAAGGTGCCTTGATAAAGCTTAAATCTTGCCGAGTGCAACCGGCTCTGATATTTATCTGGCTGCAAGACAGCAATCCAAGCATGGAAGCAAATATTTATGTGTGACGTCTGTTAGCGCTCGCTTTCCTCGCACATAGGAATATCTGTAAACAAGGCTTCTAGTAGTCTTGTGTGCTAAGCCCTGTCTTACAGGCCACAAGCTGGTGTACATAAAGACATGAAGTGATGATAAAGAGCAGCTATTGTGAACCACTTCCGCTCCTTTGAGTCTCCTTTGAGCCTCCACCATACTAGCCCTGTGTGACCAAGAAACTCAGTCTAATATAATCTCTATCAGGTCTCATCTCTCGCGCCGTTGAGGCACCATGATTGCAATGCCAGTGACGGCGCTGCTCATAACGACAGCATTGTGGGACGCCCAATGGTCGCGAGGGCGCTGTTTCCGCTGCGTAGCATCAGTCATCCAGCGTGCTGTGTTGCGCCAGCATGCGGATTTGCGCCACGCGAATTCTTAGAACACCGTCTGAGGAACTTCAGCGCAACACTAAACCTTGATATTGCTTTGAATGCTTCGCACTTCGGGCGAAACTGGCCTATTCATTTTTTTTTTATGCGGAAGCATTATATGCCCCGTTACGCGAAAGTTATTGCTGTTTTAAATTTCAAAGCATCCTAATGAAAAAGAAGTAGCAATCACCACCGTAGTGTGACAAATCCTTATTTTCTCATTTTTAATTTTTTACGTAAAACAACACAGCGCTGTACTTGAGAGCATATTTGCGCCCCTTCGCGCAGCGTTTCGCTTCACAACGACGTATCCCTATCGGGTCATCGTTGCACGACAGAAGACAGCCTGTGTACCTCGTGCCACTAATCCGAAAGTTGGGAGCCCAATTTCCGAGCCAGGGCCGCCCCGTTCGGTTCAGGAGAAAATATTGGCGCAGGAAAAAGGCCCCCTTCCCACGGAAATTAGCGCGCTTCGAAATTCTCAGCAAACAAACGTGAGACGAGGCACCCTCTCCACGCGGAGCGCGCGCATGACCGGACGCCTGACAACGCCCGACTCCGCGGCGGGGCGCGTATTGTGCGAGTGCTGCAGCCGTGCTTACATGCCTCGGTCTAGTTCAGTCTGAAATTGGCACTGCCGCCTGCGTTGCGGCCGCGTTGCGCAGTCGAAGCTCGCAGTTCGTCTTGCTGGGCTGGACGACTGCTCGGACTGGTTGTGCGTGCGGCCGTCACGCTCGCAGTGCGGGCGGCAACACACATGCACTACCAGCACCTGCATCCGAGACGTCGGCCCGGCCCAAGAGAGTCAGCAGCGTCGGGACTGGGGAGCGACCCGCAGCCTCATGCCCAAGAACCAAGATTAATTTTCCACATGAGTGAAATGACAGTAGCCGGAGGCGTATTGTTTCCAACCTTGCCAGTTAGTCCTCATTAAACTAAACCTACCTAACAACGCAGCTTTCTCTTCCATAGGAGCAATAGCACCACAACAAGTTTTTTTTTTCCTTTAAAGAAAAGACTATAGTGCGTGATAGCATGCAAAAGATTTGTTTACGCACCGGCCGAAAACATTCGGCCACAAGAATGGCAGTAAAGCTCGTGGTCTCGGCACGAAACACAGGACTTCTAGGTGCAGACGAAACGAAGTCACGCGGCTGTCTCAGCGCCACTCTTCGAAGCAGACAGCACGTCCATCCGGTAAGGAAATAAAGTGATTTGGTGTTTCCGTCGGCTTCAAGGGATTTGCATGCGTCTTACTGTTGCTGAACAGTACGCCATGCTCGGTTTCCTTTAGCGTCTTCGACAACTGTATTCTGTTGGGGGCACCATACAAAAACACCCTCGTACTCAGATTTCAGCGTGCTGTAAGAACCATGTGATGTTGAAGTTAATCCTGACGTCCTCATACTGCTCCTATTAGCCCTACTGTATACTTACGGGACATAAAAACCTGTCCAGCAACTGAATATACCAAACATAAAGTAACCGACACATATACCCTCCAGAGCAAGCTTAACGCTTGCTGCTTTTCAAGCATGAGTTCTATCTTTGCCGCATATGCACGGTTTGCCACGGTTTTTCTGACTCACCATCAATGACTATGATATGACCGCTCCTTACGCAACACAATGCGATTTTCTCCAATTTCGTTTATTTAACTTGGAATGTATAAGGGCTGCCTCAAGTGAATCCTGCATTGCAACAAAATTCAACGTAACTGTGGTTCACGTCTCATGGACCATTCTGCTGACTATATCATGTACCTATGTTGGCCACATTCGCGCAGGTTTAAAATTGGATCGAAAATGCGGACCATGGGTTTATTCCATGAGTGCTTTCCCTTTCTTTTTCGTTTGTTATCATCCGTTGGGCCTTATATCATTACGAGGACTTGCAACGCATTTTTCGTGCCTCATACTAAGTGTTAAGATCCGTGCCCGTGCATTCAACAAAGCTGGAGACGAGCCGGCAAGGCCCGGCCAACACGTTGTGTACAAGCTTTTGCATTGGTGACCTCTAAGCGCCGTGATCAAGAGACCAATGATCAGATAACTGCACGTACGTAGCAGGTTTGGTCATTAACTAAATGTGCCAGGCAGACCAAAAGCGACAAAGCAAGCGAGATGACTTTGTTTCATCGTCGTCACTATAGGTGGATTGAGCGCCACGCCAAGGGATGAAAAAAGAGAATGATGACAAAGTTGGCAACTTTTGGTTCACATAGACGATACCGTGTTCTCATGATGAGGTAAAGGAGCTAGGGCTTTAGCATTTGCTGTCTCTATCTTTCATACCTAGCTTTAAATTACCCGCGTCAATGGTGGTCAGGTAATTCAATGAAACAACACTGACACTGATACCAGTTGAGCCAGCAGTCGAACCGGCTTTCCGATTACGAAGCTGACACTCCCAACATGGCACTACACTCTCAACAGGGGGGCTTCTTCGTCGAGCGTGCTGCTTGAATGACGTTCTTGCATCAACGACTGTTCAATGCCTGAAAGTTGGTATAAAGGCAAGCACTGCAATCAACATTATTGGCAGTCCTTGTGTGTGTGATTGATAGTCACGCCTCCCAGAGTTCAATGCCCAAATCTACAATGGTGAGGGTTCGACAGAACCACCCCAGCCCTGCTACTGGCGAAGAATGCGAACTTTCTCAAAGGTCAAGCGCTTAACTCAACGACAGCGACAGTTCAACGGCACTTCTCTGGTCCTGTTGCTGGAAAAGAATGGTGTGCAACAACTCGGGAAAGCCTATGGCATCTGTGGAACCAAGATGTTATTTGAAATCGAGGAGCACGACGCACCCACTGGCTCTTACTTCTGATCTCCGACTCGTAAACTGTACATCAAGCTCATTTTCTCGTCCCTCTCTTTCGCCTGGCACCTGGCAAGACACAAAACCTGAAGCCTCCGTAGCCACTCGGACTGCGATTTCGCAAGAGCACATCACTGTCACTGTATTTGCGGACGGATTATACTATGACGTGTAGTCCCTTATGATAAGTGTGTGCGTCTAAGCCCACTCGTTACAAGGTCACTCGTCATAGGCCGCCAGCTCGTCGTCGGCCAACTCGTCGTAGTTAAACTTTTCAGGAAGGCCAACTTGTCGTAGGTCATGTCGTACAAGGATTTCTCTTACCACCAGACTAGTTGTCACACGAGAAACTAAAGAGCTGGATTTTACGATATGACGAGGAATTCGTTTTTTGCCTGCTACACATCAGCTGTCACACATAAGAATGGGCCCCACACATGATCCTGCTTTGGGTTCGCTCCACCCACCCATGAACATGAACTTTAGTATAACTGGCAAATGTATTTTACCGCGAAGCTGTTTACCTCTAGCCCCTCTATGCAAACCCCGCATAAGTTCCCGGGGGGAGAGGGGGGGGGGGGGGGGGGTCAGGTGAAGTACCCTGGCCGGCTTACGTACGTATAGGCAACAGGAACGTGTGCGCCGATCCCGGACATTGTGCAATACTGGGCCAATCCGCGGCAGAGGTTAAGCAGGCTTCAAACACTCCGCCAACTTCCAAAAATAAGTTTATTATCTTAGGTGCAAATAGAACCACATAAATTCGGCGCTGTAAGAGAAACTTTATACGCGCATATATATAAGAAAGTTCGCTTAGTCTAGCAAGTTGGCCTTCATGCGCTTTGTTTGTTTCAAATCCTGCTTGACGAATAATGAGAGGGGGAAAGAGTGGGACGACGACGCCTGTGCGCGTTGCCTGGGCTTCTGCGGTTAAAACGTCACGCGCGCCGGAGGTGCCGGCGCGGCTGCAGCAGCGGTTGCGCCATAGGCATGGGAGGTGCGGCGACCGCGGCGGCGCTTGGGTCGACGTAGCGTGGTGCCGAGTTAAGAAAATGCATTATTTCATAATGTTTGCAGCCCATGTATGCAGCCCGTGTATGCATCCTAAATAGCTTCGCAGGTGATCCATCCCTATATGAATGTTGCGGCCCCACGAATTTTGTACAATGAAAAAAGAATTCGCAATAGGAACGTGTCACTATTCATTGGTCTGCGGCCGCTAAAGCGGCATCTACCTAACCCCCTCCCCACACCCCAGACGGTCGGTGTGACCAGTTTCCCTATAAAGGTTTCCAGTGATGGGCGGGCGGGCTCGTTCCCGTATTGGGTACAGCCCTGATCCTACCAGAACACGTAGTGCATGCTGGACAGAAAATAAAAGTTCAGAACGTTCACAATCATACCATTGACCACAGAACTACGGTCCGTGAATTTGTGGCAAATACATGCATAATTGTCACCTTATGCTATACCTCCGCTCTCGAGAAGAAGTCAACCATGCGTTGACTCGGACGAAGAGTTCAAGATAATAATCACAAAAGCAATGAAATCTTGTACCGAAAGTTGAGGGCACTGATATGGGTGAGGAGCATTCCGACGGCGACAAGGTGCTGCTAATTAACGATGAATTGAGTGGCAGTGAGAAACGCAACAACGGAGTTCCGACGAAAGAAGTCGCCTACGCATAAACAGAGGAACTACCTGAAGTGACAGTTGTTCTCTTTGAAATGTTTATTTACGTTAAATAATAGGAATTAAAGTTTCCACCCCCAGGAACTGGATTCAACAGAACGGGTGGAGGAAAAAAGCAGGAGGTAAGCTAATAATTGCCGACTATTTTTTGCGCCGCGTAAAAAAAAAGAATATGATGCGCTGTCTTTCGGGTGTATCAGTGAGGAAACGCCAGGCGTCCAAGTCCTGAAAGTTCAGCGTAAAGGAGCGGGTACTTGTAGTGAAAGTCGTTTAGAAATTTTGCGCACAATTACAGAATGCTGACTCAAAGTTATTAGCATGAAATTATATGATGAAGCTTCGTAAAATTACTTCCGAGTGTCATTGTACGCACTTCATTTCACACGATATAGGCCATAATTTGGTGCGATAGATCGTTCGCAAAGAGTAGCCCGACCGAAGTTTTCTTCCGTGAGCGTACTTCACAAAAAACTCTTCGGTGGACTGAAAGTAGCTGGTACGGTATACATTGTGCGAACCAAAGTAATTGCGATGCTGGCTTCTTTCCGCATACTTCATGACGGCGCCAAGAAAAAGAGTAGAAAAGGTCTGCATTGTTTCATCGCTGTACACTGCATGAAAATTTTATTCACTGAACCAAATTTTTAAAAATACGTCATCATTAGACGATGGAGGACGCCCGCCACTGGGGCTCAGTGGTTATGGCGTCCTTGTCTGAGCACGAGGTCGCTGGTTCGATTCCCGGCCGCGGCGACTTTATTCAGACGATGGCTGAATGAAATTCGGCACATGAGTCCTCTGCCGTACCATTAAAGAATAGATGCCCTGCCACCTTCATCACGAAACAGAGGATGCGGGCAATCCACGGTCCTTCTCAAGGTTTGCAAGCACAGGACTCACGGAGTCCAGCACTTGCAGTACGCACCTAGCTGTTGCTGTCTGGATCTTGTCCACAAGCATGCCAATTGTATTCACAAGCGTTGTGACCTCCGATATAATGTTGGCCGTGCAGGGCCAACTTGCCACAATGAGATGCGATACAGTGGGGTATGTCTACGTATGTCCGCACCTAACAAGGTTAGGTGGGACATACGAGATACGCATCACACAGAAATGCATCATGCGGCAACCGGGCTCCTTTCTCGCGCTTCTTTTTGAGCCCGCTGCACCACCTAGTGGCACTGCCGAGAAGTCCGCGCGTGGGCTCCGAGACGAAAAGCATGGAGCGGCGGTGCGTGTGAACGCTGAGAATTGTTCCCTAGCTTGCCGCACACTCAGGGGAACATACACAGTGACCCAAGTTGGCGAGAGCTTTATTGAAGAGTGGCACATACCCAGTGCACTCATGGCGCAGCTCGCTAAAGCGTTGGCGTGAAAGACGTCCACTGAAAAATGGCACATACCCAGTCTGTTAAATCATCGGATCGCTGTTATTGAGGAAGCCGTGTGACGTGGGTTCGAGCATCGGCGAAATTTAAAGGATCCTTTAATGGCGTTAGAACTCTTATGGTATTTAACGCACTTTTCGGGTTTTTTCTATTTATATTTGCATCTATGTATCTATTTATGTTTGTGCCTAACTGTTTTCCCGCCTACCTCGGTCTCTGGGTGGTCCGTAGTCGAACAGATAACGCATCGCACTGCTGTGCGGAGGGAACAGGGTTCGAAACCAACCATCGGACCAACAAGGGTGACTGAGTGCATGCCAATGTGTACACATGTGCCGCTCTTCAACGCACCTCTGGGCCCACATGGGTCACTATTAGCCCCTTGATCTCTTAGTTGCGCCCTCCGCGTGTCACGTCAGTGGGAGGACTCCGCTGCCGCGCCGCGCGCGCAGTCGCGACGTGAAGGCAACTTGAAACTGTCGGCCGACCTGCTCTGCCCGAGTGTTTGAAATGAGAGTCTGCAGGTTTTTTCGACCAGTGTGTACGGAATGTTCCAGGACACTATTCCCTACGTAATCGAGCGGAGTAGTCGTCGTCATCACGCTCAGTGTGGATTGCTCCTGGCGTCGTCTATTAGTCATCAGTGTGTACAGGTGCGTGTAACGCGTTGGCTTCTCGCCATTGCTGTTCCGTTTTCATCGCGCACTCATAATTATTTGTCGACCCCTTTTTTGAGAATGAACTGCAGGATTTGGCCTTCAGCCATGATGCGTGCGCTGTAATAGTGTGTTTGTTCAGCGCATGATGCCATTCACCAACTTTCCGGGGGGTATCTATCTATCTATATTTGTATCTATCAATGTATGTTTGTAGATCTGGTTCTAACCGTCTTCCCACCTACCTGGGTCACTGGGTGGTCCGTGGTCGAATGGTTAGCGCATCGGGCTGCTGTGCTGAGCTAACAGGGTTCGAAAGCAACCACGAGCCCAACTTGGTTCACTGAGTATGTGGCGACGTGTACATACGTGCCCCTCTTCAACGAACCTCTTTAACGCCGACATGGTTCACTGTAGACGCGGAACTGGGTAAATACCGCTATTCAATTATACTCTTTGATGCCGACTTGGAGCACTTGGTTTGTGCCATTTTGTCTGTGCTGGTCTTAAATGAGCTGCTTTGATGCTATGTTGGTGTTGGGTAACTAGGTATTTTCCACTGGTAATATGCTGCCTCTATAATGACGACAAAAAAATCTTCAATTTCTGCGATGCTCGGCGGCATCGAACGCACGTCCAAAGCATTCCTCAAGGACAGCAACCCGACACTTTCGCAGGCTGCACCACAAAAGAACAGGGTATGTGACACTTTTCAATGAACGTCTTTTACGCCAAAGCTTTTGCGTGCTGTGCCATGATGCACTGGGGTGCGGCTCTTCAATGAACATGTCACCAACTTGGGTCACTGAGTATGTGCCACTAGGTGTGCGGCAAGCGAGGGATCAATTCTCAGCATTCGCGGGAACCGGCGCTCCACCTTGTCTCGGAGGCCACGCGCGGACTTCTCGGCTGTGCCACCCGATGGTCCATCGTGTCCAGAAAGAAGCGCGAGGGAGGAGCCCAGTTCCCGCACGGGTTTCGCGGCGTTTGCACTCACCCGCGCGTCATGCGTTTCGTAGGCCATGCGCAGGCTTCGCGGCGGCTCCGCTAGATGGAGCTCAGTGTTGTTAGGGAAAAGGTGATTGGAAGATTGGTGCAAGAAAAGTATAGCGGAAAGTCCAACAACGGAGGCGTACGAAAACAAAGTTCTCAATAGGGGTTCAGAAAGTGTGATAATAAAAATTATTCCGGGTATTTTTTTTTTTGAACAGGTAGGGCATTAGGCAAAATAATGACAAGAGTTTGGTGGCACAACCCACCACCCCGCTCCAAAGGGGATCCTCATAGCATCCATCCATTCATCCATCCACCCATCGAAGTGCGAAAGAGGAGTTCCGCTGCCGTACACACCTCATTACTCGTTTCAATGGGGGCAATACGTAGCGTCGTTATATTCGTTCAATGCTAAACGCATTACCGTTGGCAGTCATCTTAGCGTTAAGCACTCCCTATACGTGGGCCGATCCCGAAGATAGTGCAATGCCGGTCCGACCCGCGGCGGAAGTGAAGCAGGCGTTACGCACTCCCCATGAGTGGGCCGATTCCGGAGACAGTGCAATGCGGGGCGACCCGCGGCAGAGGTGAAGCAGGCGTTAAGCACTCCCCATACATGGGCCGATCCCGAAGATAGTGAAATGCCGGTCCAATCCGCGCCAGAGGTGAAGCAGGCGTTAAGCACTCCCCATACGTGGCCGATCCCGAAGATAGCGCATTGCCGGGCCGACCGGAAGCGTAGGTGCAGTTCGCCATTAAGGGACCCACATACACAGTTTCGCAGGTCATCCTTCTTCATAGAGTGGAAGGGCAATGAGTTTTTCCGATGGCTGGTTTCGAACCCGGCTCCCTAAGCAAAGCAGCCCGATGTTCTACCCATTGTACCATGGACTTCGCAGTCACCCGAGTTGGCAGAAAAGAGGTTAGGCGGACATACATACATACATACATACATACATACATACATACATACATACATACATACATACATACATACATACATACATACATACATGCATGCATGCATACATACATACATACATACATACATACATACATACATACATACATACATACATACATACATACATACATACATATACATACATACATACACACACACACACATACATACATACATACATACATACATACATACATACATACATACATACATACATACATACATACATACATACATACATACATACATACATACATACATACATACATACATACATACATACTGTAAGCTCTATAACGTACTTCGTCGTTTTCATTTGTACATAGCCATCACCATCTTCCCTGTTCTACTTCTTCGCGCATGAGCTGGGGCGTTGCCTTTCTTGCGATAAACAGCGCTGGACAACTTGATCGGTCTCGGTATTATAAAGTGGTGGAGGTACGTCAAGACCCCGACGTACTCTCGCGTTTCCGTCCTCCCTGGAGCTCCATACCGGTCTCCGCCTGCGCCCAGCTACCCCTAGAACGATGGACCTTCCAACTCCGGCCCTTTCGATGCCTCTAACCCTACCACACAGACAACCCCGCCTGCGGGGCCCTCTTGGACTGTGACGAGCCCTCAGCGCGATCCCCCTGTCTTTGCGGGAATCCGCGGTGATGACGTTGACGATTGGATCGACCACTACGACCGCGTGAGTACTATAACAAGTGGAACGACACCCAGAAATTGAGGCACGTCGCATTCTACTAGACCGGTGTTGCCAAGACGTGGTATTTCAACCACAAATCCGACATCGCGGATTGGTCCACGTTTACGTCCAAGCTGCGGCAAATCTTCGCTTCCTCGTCTGGCCATACAGAAGTCGCCAAACAGAAGCTAGGAACGCGCCTCCAACTTCCACAAGTCTTACACCTCATACAAAGAGGATGTCTTGGCTCTGTGCCGCCGTGCTATTCCTAGCATGACGGAAGCCGAACGCGTTCGCCACATCTTAAAAGGCATTGGGTCTGTCGCGTTCAACGCCTTAATCGTGCAAAATCCGGCTTCTGTCCAAGACATCACTTCCACGTGTCAACGTCTAGACGAGCTGCAGTCTATTCGTCTTCAACATGACAGCAGCGATCCTCAGGTTCCCCATTCTCCAGATCTGCGTGCTCTTATCCGCACCATCATCCGCGAAGAGCTTCAACTACAAGACCTAAGGCGTCCACCTGCTGCCTGCGCCCCAACCCCCACCTTCGGCTTGCGCGAGGTTGTAAAGCAAGAGTTGACAGCAATGACTACACCCACGACGCATCTTGCTCCGGTAGCGCGCCCCACACCTACCTACGCGGATGTTGCTTCGCTACCCACCCCTACCGTGCCCTCCGTGCCTACTGACGTCCGTGCCTATGACCATTTGGCTTTGATGGGAACCAGAGCACTTGCTGCGCCATCCTACCCTCAGTGGCGTCCACCTCGTCTTGTTTGTTTTTACTGTGGTATACACGGCCATATATCTCGCTTCTGCCGCCGTCGCCAGCAGAATGAAAGAGGAGGCTATGCAGAGCACGAGAGAGACCGCACTCGCCGACCAGACGCCTACTATCCCGCATCGTACTCGTTCCCTCAACAGCGTTCTCGGTCTCCGCCAGCTGCTCCCAATCTGCCTCATAGTTCCCGTTCAGCCAGACGTCGTTCTCCATCGCCTTACCGGCGCTCTACATCACCGCTTTGTCCCACTTCCCATCTTGTCGACCAGCACTCGAACAGCTAACTGTTGCAGTTTTTGGAGGGGAAACTGCTTCTTATCGGTCTTCAAAAATTCCTCCTGTTCGCCCGGCTAACATGCTTTTTGTTTCTGTCGAAGGTGTTCCCGCGTCAGCTCTCGTCGATACCGGTGCCGCCGTTTCTCTTCTTCGTAGTGATCTGTGTTCCCGGCTTCGGAAAGTAAAAACGCCTTATCTTGGACCTATTATGCGTGGTGCTAATAATGCTTGCATTCACCCGACGGACAGTGTACTGCTCGTGTTCTCATCGACGGCATACTCATCCACATTGAGTTTATCATCCTTCCAACATGTATCCATGAACTTATACTGGGTTGGGACTTCCTACATTCTGCTTCAGCCGTCATTTCATGTAGAGAGGAAGTTGTCCATATCACGGATACAGCGCTTGCACCTGTTACGGACTCTTCACTTTCATGCGTGAACTTGGCCATCGCTGCAGACAACGTCCTGCGTCCTGGTCACGAAGACGTCGTAGCCGTAACATCCAGTCAGATCGCCGACGGAGACGCCCTAGTCGCCCCTTCTTCCCGCTGTATTTCTCGCGGAATTCTCATTGCCACCTGTCTCGTCCGGTTTTCACGTGGCCGCGCCCTCCTGTTTGCTTGCAACACGACCTCAGATCCTGTAATGCTGCCCACAGGGATGACTGTGGCAACCCTCGCCGACACTCAATCTATCTCTATAGTCACGCTTTGCCCTTCTTCATCCCCAGCACCAACCTCAGGTTTGGATTATTCTTTCCCTACTCCAGCCATTCTTGGTTTTTACCTAACAGCCGCGCCGTCCGAAGCCTTAATGGTGGTCTTCGCAAAGCACAAAGCCTGTTTCGATAGCTGTTCCCCTGTGTTGAGCCAAACTCCTGCGGCTACACACCACATCGAAACCGATGGTTCTGTTATAATACGACGACGCCCCTGTCGTGTATCGCCGTCCGAACGAAAAGTCATTGAACAACAGGTTGCTGACTTGCTTGCACGGAAGATAATACGACCTTCATCTAGCCCATGGGCTTCTCCCGTGGTCCTGGTAAAGAAAAAAGATGGCTCCGTTCGCTTTTGCGTCAATTATCGAGCGCTTAATAAGATCATACGCAAGGACGTATATCCAATACCTGGAATTGACAACGCTTTGGACACACTACAAGGGGTGGAGTATTTCTCCAGCCTTGATCTTCGATCAGGATATTGGCAAATTCCTATGAACGAGGCTGACAAAGAAAAGACCGCATTTGCTGCACCAGACGGACTTTATGAATTTAACCTCATGCCTTTTGGCCTTTGTAACGCTCCTGCCACATTTGAGCGCATGATAGACAACGTACTTCGTGGTCTAAAAGACCTGCCTCTGTTATCTGGATGACATTGTCATCTTTTCGTCTGACTTCAACCAACATATTCATCGATTAGACGAATTTCTCAAGTGCCTTGCAAATGCTGGTCTCCAGATCAATAAAAAAATGCAAATTTTCAAGAAGCAAGACTAAACGTTGTGGGTCACGTCGTCTCAAAAGAAGGCATCCAGCCAGACCCCGAAAAGATTAGTGCTGTTCTCCAGTTCCCTCGCCCCCAGCAACAGAAAGATCTACGTAGTTTCCTTGGCTTGGCGTCATATTTTCGTCGATTTATACGCAACTTCGCCGCAATAGCAGCTCCTCTACACAAGCTACTGGTAACCGGTGCCTCTTTCACATGGACTAGCGACTGCAAGTCGGCTTTTCAAGCTCTTAAGCGGCATCTTACTTCCGGACCAGTGCTTCCCACTTCGCCACTTCGATAATCGAGCCCCCACCATACTCCATACTGACGCAAGCGTACAAGGTATTGGCGCAGTACTTCTGCAACGTAATGCAGCCTCTAAAGAGCAAGTCATAGCATATGCCAGCCGAACACTTTCTCCAGCTGAGCGGAACTATACCATTACAGAGAAAGAGTGCCTGGCTATCGTTTGGTCGATTCAAAAATTTCGCCCATACCGTTACGGCCGCCACTTCACCATCGTCACCGACCATCATGCTCTGTGTTGGCTGTCATCAATGAAAAACATGTCAGGAGCACTTAGGACGCTGGATACTCCGCTTGCAGGAAATATGACTTTACTATAACGTACAAGTCTGGAAAACATCATCATGATGCAGACGCACTGTCTCGCTGCCCACTCTCACTCTCTCCCGGTAAAGCGCTGTCGTCTTCCCCACCACGTCGTTCCGATGCTACGCCTGCCTCACACCAACTCTCGATAACGCCCATGCACCAAGTTAAGCTTTCATCACGCTCTGATTTCGTCTCGCTTCAGCGGGCCGACTCCTACTGTCGAGCTCTCATGGATCGCCTTAGTGGGTTCGCCGAACCACCCAACAGCCACTTGCGACGCCAACTTCGACAATTCTGCCTTCAAGGTACACCGCTACACCACTACGTTTACCACCCAACAGGTCACCGGTGGGTCCCAGTTCTACCTCGCTGCCTTTGCCTGCGAGTATTAGAGGCACTTCCCGACGACGTATCGGCTGGCCACTTAGGCTTCCACAAGACTTACGACCGCATAAAGACCCTCTGCTTCTGGCCTGACCTGTCCACAACGGTGGCCAAATACATGGCCTCTTGTGCGTCATGTCAGCACCGCAAACGCTCGACATCCCCTCCTGCCGGTTTACTACAACGTCTCCCTTGCCCGGACGCACCTTTTGAATTTGTTGGTATGGATTTATATGGTCCCTTGCCATTGACACCCTCTGGTCGCCGTTGGATTGTCACTTCAGTCGACCATTTAACAAGATATGCCGAGACTGCCCCTCTGCGATCCGGTACCGCTTCCGAGGTCGCCGACTTTTTCTTGCGCTCCATCCTCTCTCGGCACGGGGCTCCTCGCGTTCTACTCAGTGACTGTGGCAAGGCGTTCATATCACAAATTCTCGAGGAAGTTCTTCGCGCCGCTAATACCGTCCACAAACCTAATTCTACGTATCAGCCGCAAACCAATGGCCTTACTGAGCGCTTCCATCGTACGCTGTCTGACATGATCTTCATGTACATCGGTCCTGACCACACTGACTGGGATAAAATTCTTCCTTTTGTGACATTCGCATATAATACTGCTATTCAATGGACTACCGGCTACAGCCCTTTCTTCCTTGTGTATGGACGATCTCCTTCCTTCATATTCGACAGAGAATTCTTTTTAGCACCTTCTTCGCCAAACACGTCGCTTCCAGAAGATTTTGCTGCCCGAGTTGCATATTGCCGTCAAATCGCCCGGCAAAGCACAGAAGCTACCCAAGCTGAGCGCAAGCGTCACTGCGACAACAAACGCCATGACCTACGTTTTCGCCCTGGAGACTAAATCCTGCTTTCGACTCCAGTCCGCACCCCAGGCCTCTGTGAGAAGTTCCTTTAACGCTACATTGGCCCATACACCGTTGTGCATCAAACATCTGCAGTGAACTATTTCGTCCGCCCCGTACACTCCGTCACTGACCGGCGCCGCCGGAATGCCGAAATCGTACACGTCTCGCGGATGAAGCCCTTCACTCCCCGTTTAGATAATCTCTAATCTGTGACCAGGCTGGCCGCTTCGATGACGGGGGGAAGCTAGTGTAAGCACTATTAACATAATTCGTCGTTTTCATTTGTACATAGCCATCATCCTCTTCCCTGTTCTTCTACTTCTTCGCGCATGAGCTGGGGCGTTGCCTTTCTTGGAATAAACAGCGCTGGACAACTTGATCGGTCTCGGTATTATAATACATACATACATACATACATATATACATACATACATACATACATACATACATACATACATACATACATACATACATACATACATACATACATACATACATACATACATACATACATACATACATACATACATACATACATACATACATACATACATACATACATACATACATACATACATACATACATACATACATACATACATACATACATACATACATACATACCGCAAACTGGGCGATGTTCCAAACGAATGCTAATCGCTTATATATTTCCATAGAGATTTACAGGTACGACCAGAAAGAAATCAGAAGGGAAAGTATGTACGAGAGCACAAACGGCAATGCCTTTAATTTGAGTCCCGAACTGGCTGACTGAAAACAAAAATATGCCTGAGAAAATATTCGAAACAGGATGACACATGTGTCCGCTTCAGCAAATCTCCGGCAACAACTCGGCACATCGCAATCGAATGCCTACATATTAAACCAACAAGACCCGTAGGGAACATCCACCTCCCAAAAATGCTTGGATTCAAAGTGGATGGAATCATTAACGGTTCAACAACTGAGTTAAGCAAGTCACGTTTAGAGTATTGGTAAAAGAAAAAGCAGGAAAATGATGGATATATATGAAATCGTTATGTGCATAAGTAACTGTACAATACAGATATATAGGTTTTAATGAAGAAGCACAGATCAAGGAGAAATATGCAACATGATACACTGCTATGCATGTATATAATACCGGTTTAGCTTGAACAGGCTAGGTGACAATTTGTCGCAGCCTCACCATAGTCAAGTTCGCTGAGATAATTAGCTTTGCAGACACTGAACGCAACTGCGTGTTCAAACCCAAGAGCTCCATGAATGACATTCGCGCAGTTTGTTCATTTTTTCGCAGCAAACGGCACGCCATTACTGTTCGTAGAACTCTTCTTCTCTCCTAGGCAGAGACCACTGAGGATAGTCACACTTCCGCTGTGGTTCCGGAGGTATATCGACACTTTAAACCTTCGAGCAAGTGTATGCAACGGGAGACGACCCCACAGACGCACCGCCGGGCGCATGTCGCTCAGCGGCATCTAGAGTATCGAAGTCAGGTGCGATATTTTTCCTTGGAACGCGATGTTCTGAAATAACAGAGCAGCTGACAAGATTATCTCCATTGCGGAGCCAGCGGTATAAGTGCAGACAGTTTACTTCATCGAGAAAACGCCGGTAACAGGAGACCGGCCTGCAGCAACCTCGCTGCGCGCATGCTATTCTGCGGCATGCTCAGTGTTCGTGGATAACGATGCGATTTACGCGTTCGCAGGCGATCCCATGGCACCAGGCCAGTGGCAATCAGGTGTTTGAACTTCAAACAATAGAGCCATGCGGCGTTTCTTTGAGTGTTGCGTTGTATATCACAAAAACGGGACTGGGGAAAATGGCGGCCACAATGTGGACTGTTGGTGGTCCCACCTACTTAGAAATGACATCGCATGTACAAGAACTGAATGCTACAACTTGAACATTGAGAGTTAAACTGAGGGAACCACCCCAGTTCGCAAGTGTATTTAAACGAGTGTGCAGAGATGAGGACGAAGAAGCGAGCGAGCCGATAATCGGCCGCCGCTATAGACAATGTAATCTACTTTTTTTAACAATCTCTATGAACAAAGTAACACCGGACGGAAACGAGGACGCTTTGAAGCATCGTCTTCCTGGAAGCCTAGGAAAATTCATCTGCCACCATCGTGACATCAGTTGTAGAAGTTTCAGCCTCAGAGTTGAATGGTTCCCAGTCAGTACTTCCAAGGCAACGCGTCGAGCCTGAAAAGCGAGAAGGCTTTAGTACACAGTTACCTCATCACTGGTTGAACATAATCTTTACAGAAACAGTAAATTTCCGAAATGGTACGAGGAAACTTTGTATTTAAAAGTAATATAAATACCACGATGCCTACACAGTGGGCAGGCTAGTTCTGAGAGGTTGTCCTACTGAATGATAAACAGCAAATGTGGTTGTTTTACGCATACTATGTGGGAAAATGGCAACGCAGCTGAAGAAAGTAATCACGCCCTGGGATTACTCGCGTATTCGAACAGCTGGCGGCCACATCATTACCCCACTGGGCACCTGCACCACTAGAGTTGAAATTCAAGGATCTACATTTATAGCGTGTTGCCCTGTGTTACGCGAATGCTCTTGCGACGTTATTCTTGGCGTTGACTTCCTGCAGGAGTATGTCGCTATTATTAATCTTCGAGAGCGTCGTATCACATTCTCAGCCGACCGAGCAATCGACGTACAGGATGATCAACAGCCTGTCGACGTACTTCGTGTTTCTGGAGACAGTATAACGCTTCCTCCACCAGCCAGTGTCCTCGTCGACATCACATGCTGTGGCTAACGTGATGGCGAAGCATTGGCCGAAACTAATTTGGAACACCTCCTTAAGCAAGCTGTTTGTGTGGCCAGAAGCATTATACAGCTTCGTGATGGCCAGTCGCAATTGCTCGTTACCAACTTTAGCAACGAGCGCCGACATCTTTTCCGCGGCACTTCGATAGCGTTTGCAGAGGAAGTAGCAAACGTTAACAACTCTTTCACGTCGGAAGTAGTGGAGACAGCGGACACGCCTCTGGGCCATATCGACATGAATTCTGAATGGTCCACCGATAGCCAGACAGCACTGCGCAAGCTCTTGCATGAATTCCAGACCTGCTTCGCGAGTTCTTCAAAGGTACGCCAAACTCCCATCATTAGACACAGGATCATCACGCCCGATATACCGGAAGCCTTGCCGCGTGGCGGCAAAAGAACGCGAAGCCATACGTACGCAGGTCCTAAAGATGCTTGACGATGGCGTCATCGAACGTTCCAACAGCCCGTGGTCGTCTCCGGTCTTTCTTGTCAAAAAGAAAGACGGAACGCTCCGCTTCTGTGACGATTACCGGAAGCTTAGCAACGTGACTAAAAAGGACGTGTACCCGCTGCCGCGTATCGACGACTCGTTAGATAAGCTACGGCGTACCCTCTATTTTTCTTCTCTCGATCTTTTAAAAAGTGGCTACTGGCAAGTCGAGGTAGATGAACGAGACCACGAAAAAACAGCCTTTGTGACTCCAGATGGTCTTTACAAATTTCGAGTCCTTCGTTTTGGCTTGTGTTAAGCCCCGGCTACTTTCCAGCGAATGATGCACACTGTCCTCACTGGACTGAAGTGGCAGACTTGTCTTGTGTGCCTTGATGATGCGGTCGCATTTTTCATTACGTTCGAGCAGCATCTTCACCGCCTGCGGAGTGTGCTAGAAGCCATCCGATCGGCACACTTAAGCCGGAAAAGTGCCACTACGGCTACGAAGAGCTCAAGTTCCTCGGGCATGTAGTAAGCGCCAAAGGGGTCCGACCGGATCCAGACAAGCTTGCCGCTGTGGCCGCATTTTCAGCTCCTGCCGATCAGAAGGCCGTCCGACGCTTCCTGGCTTTGTGCGCCTACTATCGCCGGTTTATTAAGGGCTTTTATAAGATATCGGAGCCTCTGACTCGCCTTACGAGGGACGACACGCCATTTGTCAGGAATAGTGAGCAAGAGGCAGGCTTTACTGAATTACAACAGCACATAAAGTCAGCACCCGCTCTTGCACATTTTTACGATGATGCCGATACAGAGATGCATACCGACGCAAGTAGCATTGGCCTTGGCGGAGTGCTCGTCCAGCGTCAAGATGGAGTGGAAAGAGTAATCGCCTATGACAGCCGCTCACTGTCCCGCGCAGAGGTGAATTATTCGACAACAGAGAAAAAGTGCCTCGCAGTCGTGTGGGCGATTATCAATGTTCGCCCTTACCTCTATGGTCGTCCCTTCAAAGTAGGGACGGACCACCATGCCCTCTGTTGGTTGGCAAGTATGCGCGACCCTTCAGGACGACTGGCACGGTGGAGCTTGCGGCTACAGGAATTTGACGTTACTATCGTTTATAAGTCTGGCCGTGATCACGAAGACGCTGATACACTGTCTTGCGCACCCATTGATCCTGTCAGTCAGGAAACAGAGGACGATGATGGCTTCCTGGGCGCCATTTTTTCGTCAGACTTGATCAGACGGCAGCGTGACGACGCTGAGATTCGACAGATCATCGATCATTTAGAGGGCCGCTGCACAGTCATACCACGCCATCTGTTCCGCTCGTTGACGCCCTTCTGTCTACTAGACAACGTGCTGTATAAGAAGGATGCCCGTTCCAACGGCCGTGCTTACCTCCAGGCTGTTGTAAGAGACATGCGAGATTACGTCCTCTTCGCCTGCCATGACGAACCCACATCAGGACATTTAGGCTTCTCACGAACATGCGCTAGAGTAAGCGAGATGTACTATTGGCCCGGGCTTTCGAGAAATGTCAAACAGTACGTTAAAGGCTGTCGTGAATGCCAGCGCTGAAAGACACCTTCCGTTAAGCCGGCTGGTTTCCTTCAGCCAATCGAACCACCTCACACGCCTTTCGACCATATCGGCATGGACATTCTCGGACCGTTGCCTCTTTCTTGCGATGGCAACGAATGCGTGATCGTCGTGACTGATTATTTAGCACGTTATGCTGAGACGCATGCGATCCCGCGAGCCACAGCTTCAGAGGTAGCGCAATTCTCTATGCGCCACATAGCACTACGTCATGGTGCTCCCTCCACTGTCATAGCAGGCAGAGGCACAGCATTCACTGCCCAGTTTATGGATGAAGTTTTGGAATTAAGCAACACCAGGCATCGAACAACGACCGCGTATCATCCACAAACCAATGGACTTACCGAGCGACTCAATGAGCCGATCACAGACATGATTTCCATGTACATCGACATCCAACACAAAACATGGGATCGGATCTTGCCTTATGTAACCTTCGCGATAACACCGCCAAGCAAGAGACGACGCGATTCACACCATTTCGCCTTCTCTGTGGTTGCGAAGTCTAGACGATGTTGGATGCAATGCTACCGTGTCAAGACGGCGACCACTTGACAACTGACGCCTACGAATTTGCTGAGCGTGCCGAGGAAGCCCGGCAGGTCGTGCGGTGCGCATCGACCAGCACCAGCAGACGGACGCACGACGCTACAACATCTGCCACAGAGACGAATCCTACAACACCGGAGATCAAGTTTGGGTGTGGACTCGTGTTCGCCGCCGTGGCCTCTGTGAAAAGTTACTGAGCCAGTATTTTGGTCCGTATAAAGTACTACGCCGCGTCAGTGACGTTAACTACGAAGTCGTCGCGGACACAGCATCGCAAACACGGACCCGGACACAAAGACAGCCAAGCTCGGATATAGTACATGTTGCGAGCATGAAGCCGTACACTGCGCGTTCCATTTTTTTTTTCTCATTCACCCTTCGTTGTTTCTGTTTTTCATTTATCTTCGGGAGCTTGCCTCTCTGTCCATTGATTGTGCCAACGGCACGTTTCTTTTTTCTTTTTTTCGTACTTTCGCTTTGTCTGCGTTGTTTCTTTTTTCGTTCGTTTGTTTTGTTTTTATTGCTTACGCCTATTTTGCAGCATCGAGACGATGCTTTTGTTCGGAAGGGGGGATAACGCCACATGTAGATAGTGGGTCAAGGGCAAAAGTGGGTCGAGCCCAAAAGAACAAAGACCGCGCGCCTTCCCTGCTCGCGAGCAAACCCCGACGGACGCGCTTTCCAAGAGCCCGCTGCTCTCGGGTTTATTAAAAACCCCAAGAAAATTCTTAAGGCTCGTGACAGTATCTTTAATGTTTGGCTAAAGGTACGTGGGGCACCCTGTGGAATAGGGACAGCCACTGTATTTCCATGCAACCACAATGACACGGGGCCGAATTCACGAAGATTTTCGCTCTTACGTACCTTTTGTAATTGGCCGGCCTATTTCGTTAATACTATGTCAAACACCATATTGTTGTCTAGGATATACTCTTAGGACCACTTCCACAGTAAAAAAAAAACTTTTTGCCAGTACGCGTCCTTGTTGGCAAGTGACAGGGTCAGTGTGTCACGTATTTCCAAAGCTTGCACGATCAAACAGTGTCCTGCACGCGCCGCGAGTTGACTGACTTAAGCTAAACATTGTTTCATTCATTGAACAGTCATTTGAACTGAAGAAAGAACAAAAAAGACAACGAACTTCAGGGATTCCTACGGGTTTTGACTCATTTACTGCGACAACAGCATTTCGCCGCAATGAATACCACCATCTTGTTCTAGCTGCCTGCTTTTTGCGCACGTAATTGCGCTCGCACACAACCAGAGAATGGCCCAGAAGCCAGCCTAGAGTGCTGATGGTTGCGGGATGTGGTCGACGAAGAATAATGTATTATGTTGAAGTGAGAATTTTGCAAGAATACTTGGAATAATAGTTCAACGAAAACACTTGTGTGATATTAGATAAATAATGTGCCACTTTAAGTTCTTCGTGATGTGCGCAACTTCCTTTCTGTATGGTAAAATCGTGCGTGTTGGAGAATGGGAACTACATGGCCAGATTTTAGCGCTCTCAGAGCGCTCATTGCATTAATTAACTTAAATTTATTTAGAGCAAATGTATAGCTTTATAGATCCCTGTGTTTGCAGCTGTTTGTCCAAAGGCTTATGCTATTTTTTTTCCAAGGTTGTCTAACATTTTACTATGGAGCACAAATTTTGCTTCTTTGAAATATTTGATCCGGAGAATCATAGTCCATCGTGCCTATTACGGTTTCTTTTGTCCGTCACCATGGCGAGGTTGCTTTGTGGTCACAGTAATAAGTTTCTATTAGTTGCGTAAAACAACCACATTTGCTGTTTATCATTCAGTAGGAGAACCTCTGAGAACTAGCCAGCCCAATGTGTAGGCCTCGTGTTATTTGACATTACTCTTAAATAGAAAGTTTCCTCACACCATTTTGGAAATTTACTGTTTCTGTGAAGATTATGTTCAACCAGTGATGAGGTAGTTGTGTACGAAAGCCTTCTCGCTTTTCAGGCTCGAAGCGTCGCCTTGGAAGTCCTGACTGGGAATTATTCAACTCTGAGGCTGAAACTTCTACAACTGATGTCACGATGGCGGCAGATGAATTTTCCTAGGCTTCCAGGAAGACGATGCTTCAAAGCGTCCTCGTTTCCGTCCGGTGTTACTTTGTTCATAGAGATTGTTAAAAAAAGTAGATTACATTGTCTATAGCGGCGGCCGATTATCGGCTCGCTCGCTTCTTCGTCCTCATCTCTGCACACTCGCATAAGTACACTTGCGAACTGGGGCGGTTCCCTCAGTTTAACTCTCCATGCTCAAGTTGTAGCATTCAGTTCTTGTACATGCCATGTCATATCTAAGTAGGTGGGACCACCAACAGTCCACATTGTGGCCGCCATTTTCCCCAGTCCCGTTTTCGTGATATACAACCCAACATTTAAAGAAACGCCGCATGGCTCTATTGTTTGAAGTTCAAACACCTGATTTCCACTGGCCTGGTGCCATGGGATCGCCTGCGAACGCGTAAATCGCATCGTTATCCACGAACACTGAGCATGCCGCAGAATAGCATGCGCTCAGCGAGGTTGCTGCAGGCCGGTCTCCTGTTACCGGCGTTTTCTCGATGAAGTAAACTGTCTGCACTTATACCGCTGGCTCCGCAATGGAGATAATCTTGTCAGCTGCTCTGTTATTTCAGAACATCGCGTTCCAAGGAAAAATATCGCACCTGACTTCGATACTCTAGATGCCGCTGAGCGACATGCGCCCGGTGGTGCGTCTGTGGGGTCGTCTCCCGTTGCATACACTTGCTCGAAGGTTTAAAGTGTCGATATACCTCCGGAACCACAGCGGAAGCGTGACTATCCTCAGTGGTCTCTGCCTAGGAGAGAAGAAGAGTTCTACGAACAGTAATGGCGGGCCGTCGGCTGCGAAAGAATAAACAGACTGCACGAATGTCATGCATGGAGCTCCTGGGTTTTAACGCGTAGTTGCGTTCAGTGTTTGCAAAGCTAATTATGTCAGTGAACTCGACTATGCTGAGGCTGCGACAGATTGTCACCTACCCTGTTTGAGCTAAACCGGTATTATATACATGCATAACAGTCTATCATATTCTCACGTGGTCGTGACATCAAAGAACACAGTAGCAATACTGTGAAAGGCAAAAACTAGCTTTTATTGGGCGAACCTGTGCACACAAAACACGCTACACTTAAAGCACAACGAGCGCGGCGAACACAGTCGGCGATCGTCGTAAATCTGATCAGCGGGTCAAGCGCGTCTGCTTTTATAGAGCAGTCGTCGAATGTTCCAGACTAATCGTTGGGATCCGCATGCCTCCTACAAAGTTCTACATCATTCGCGTCAAGCGATGATATCAGATAACACAAGGTTCGGTGACAACAGACAGCGGATAGAAGCATCGACAACTTTCCAGAAACTTCGGATAAATGCAGGCGCGTCCCGCGCTGTGCGATAACATTTGCTCGGCGGCAAAACGTGTCGCCCGATAAAGATAAGTACACGTGTCAATATTGCATATCTCTCCTTGATCTTTGCTCTCTTCGTTAAAACATATATATCTGTATTGTACCGTTACCTATGCATTGTTGCGTTCTCCAGGGTAGCGTACCTCACCGCTGCCGACCAGTTGTTCCGACGCCTGGTTCTTCAACCTCGACCGGCGTTACTATTGGGTAGCGTGGCGTTGTCGGCGGGCTGCAAGCGGCCGGTAGACGATGGCGATCAGGCAGGGACTAGACGATTTCTAGTGCGAAACTTGCAAGGTTTATTCAATGGTTGGTGAAGGATGAGAAGAAGAGAATGAAGTGAAAAAGTACATTGCGGAGCCCTTTAAATACGCCGACTAAAGTCGTAGGCGGGGTCTTGCTCACGTCTACATCACGTCACAGGCATTGAGTCTGGTTGTGAATGGGCAGCTCATCACTCCTTCTCGAAGAGCTGGCACGGCCCCACGTCCGCAGGTGTCAACCCTGGTGTCTGGTCGGGGATGGGGCTGCTGATCCATGCTCCCAGGTGAGGTGGTACGGGCTTGCTTCCTCTGGCGGCAACCCGCGGGGCCTGTTTGGTTCGCGGAAAGTGTTGACAGTTCGTGGAGAGGGTGTCTGGTTGTGGATGGGCGATTGATCCATTCTCCTAGTTGACATTGTAAGTCTTCGTCGTGCCTTGATCCTTTCTTCTAGGCGACGTTGGTTCGCGGAAGTTCTCCTGTAGAGCTTGACAGTTCGGGGTAAGGGTCCCTCTGAAGTCGCACACACACAAAGGCCTGTAAGCACTGCGGGGTGCCAGTCAGACCGGCAACCCCTCGAGGCAACCACAACAAATTGGGAATTTACCCTTCCTTTCGATGAGGCATGGTGGTCGAGCATCCTCTCTGCACAGGGTGCTACTCGCCAACCGTAAGAGCACATAACGATTCCATATCTATCAATCGTTTTCCTGCTTTTTTTTAACCAATACTCTAAGCGCGTCTTGCTTAACTCGGTTGCTGAACCGTTATTGCTTCCATCCGCTTTGAATCCCAGCATTTTTGGGAGGTGGACGTTCCCTACGGGTCTTGTTGGTTTAATGTGTAGGCATTCGATTGCGATGTGCCGAGTCGTTTGCCGGACATTTGCTGCAGCGAGCGGACACATGTGTCATCATGTTTCGAATATTTTCTCAGGCATATTTTTGTTTTCAGTCAGCCAGTTCGGGACTCAAATAAAAGGCATTGCCGTTTGTGCTCTCGTACATACTTTCCCTTCTGATTTCTTTTTGGCCGTACCTGTAAATCTCTATAGAAATATATAAGTGATTAGCATTCGTTTGGAACATCGCCCAGTTTGCGGTATGTATGTATGTACGTATGTATGTATGTATGTATGTATGTATGTATGTATGTATGTATGTATGTATGTATGTATGTATGTATGTATGTATGTATGTATGTATGTATGTATGTATGTATTATAATACAGAGACCGATCAAGTTGTCCAGCGCTGTTTATTCCAAGAAAGGCAACGCCCCAGCTCATGCGCGAAGAAGTAGAAGAACAGGGAAGAGGATGATGGCTATGTACAAATGAAAACGACGAATTACGTTAATAGTGCTTACACTAACTTCCCCCCGTCATCGAAGCGACCAGCCTGTTTTTTTTTTTTTTCTTTGCACGCGCAACGGCGTCATACGACGCAGAACGGCAATTCCGCTAATTCAGTTTCACTTGTTCACATACTAGCAAACACGGTGGTTTCTGTTTCGCGCCGCCCTCCGCAGTTTTTCAATGGCTATGGAGTTGCACTGGTGATAACAAGGTCGCGGGTTCGATCCAGGCCGCGGCGGCCGCATTTAGTTGGGGGCGAATGCAAAAAAGCTCGCATACTCCACATTGCATGCACGTTAAAGAACCTCAGGTGGTCAAAATTAATCAACCTGGAGTTCCTCCCAATCATGATCAGATGGTGCTTATGGCACGTAGAAACCAGAGAATTTAAATTTGTAATGTTTAGCGAATAAATAGGCGTACACCTCTAGCCAGAGGAGCAGAATATGTTGCTGGGCGAGTTGGTTCGAATAATATACATCATGCTGTCGACTTTGTTCCTTCCTATTCCCTCTCGCTAAGTCTTTGTTTCCACGTCGCTCTAATATGTACTCCCTACACTCAAGCCAGATGTTGTGGAAGACCTTATTGCTGACATGCGAAGCACATTTGGTGCTTTTTACTGCGTCTTTGCTCACGTTTTGTTCGACGACGTAAGCAGCAAACGAAAGAAGCAGCAAAACTACTCAGCGAACACCCCGAGCAGCACGAGAAAGAGCATGAAACCACAATGTAAATAGAGCTTCGAGGGAGTGCCGACACCACCGTCCTTTTCGCGTAGGTGTCTTGTCGAGGTTGTCTAATCTATGACCAGGTGGTTGCAAAGTCGGGTAATGAACGCAGCGAGCACCTACAAATCACTTTTGGGGCGACAGGTGTCATGGCACGCTGGCGCGTAATCGCGCGGCACTTTTCGTATTCGCTAAAAAAAGATTACGCCGAACATATAGCCCGTTGAAAACGACTAAATTGTAAGTTTTAGGACGCAATAACATCTTCCCGAACAAAAAATTTTAAAGCTGGCCAATTAATATTATATAATTAGCAGCGTAATTAGTAATTACCCTCGTGGAAGAAGAGAACTCGTGCCCCAACACCGTAAGTCTTATATATTGCAATAGCAGTAACACCAACGCTCGGCCAGCGGCACGCTTTTGCACCGTAATGCGATAAGAGCTGCATGCCCAGGTACCTACACCAAGCAGAACGCCCTGTCGCGGGCCAGTCTCGCTGCAGCCGACCTTGTTCATCCATCGCACGCTTGAGAGCAGCAGCACAATAACAGTGCGCAACCGCCCCATCACGTGGGATTTTTTTGTTTTCATATTTCGTGGGCTTTCTTTGGAACGTGGGAAAAAGAACCACATGAGATATATAGTGTTGGAAACAATTTATTGACAGGTTTTTCGAGGTGCTCTACAACTTTGCGTATCACATCTGGGGTCTGCAGCCAATACTTTAAAGAAGTTGAATAATTAAACGTAACTAATCCATTAGTTAAGGAGAAAATAACAAATTGCCTGAGTAAGTCTACATCAGTGCCAACATTATGCATTCGGTTCAACTCGCGTCCGGGGTGCCTTTCCATTTTTAAACTTTGGCTCAAGTTATGTGGGACAACCTGTATGAGGCTAGCTGCGCGCGCGCAAGCCAGCAGTCAATATATTATGAGCCTGACATGCGAAATATTAAAATCATAATCCACGACTGCATAGGTCGTCGCTCGTCAAGGCAGACTCCTGTGTTTCAACGAATTTCTTAAAATGTGCATTACACTTGCCATCCTAAACCAACAATCTGACTTTTGGGAGGGACGCTATAGTAGTAGCGCGGCTGGGGTTCTTAGCGTGCGCACATGCTTGATACACGAGCGTTTCTTCGTTACACATCTTATCGTCCACAGCATGCTCAGGAGCAGAACATCAGGGAGGCTGAACCATCGCGACGGGCCGTCTTTACGACGTTGACCGATATATGGCACCGACAGCAGGTACGAAGAATGAGCTCCTATGCGGGGCCAAAAGTTCTCGGCAGCCAACAGGTTTAAGTGTTTATACCGAGGCAAGTTCCGCCCTACGAGCCATTTGCAGCTGTGCAGCGGCGTTTGGAGCGACTGCAGCTTGTAACTGTGCCCAGAAGGTTTGAGCTGTCCCTAAGCAAGGTTCGCATACTTTTGATATATACCCGCCGTGGTTGCTCAGTGGCTATGGTGTTGGGCTGTTGAGCACGAGGTCGCGGGATCGAATCCCGGCCACGGCGGCCGCATTTCAATGGGGGCGAAATGCGAAAACACCCGTGTGCTTAGATTTAGGTGCACGTTAAGGAACCCCAGGTGGTCAAAATTTCCGGAGTCCTCCACTACGGCGTGCCTCATAATCAGAAAGTGGTTTTGGCACGTAAAACCCCAAATATTAAAAAAAAAAAATTACGACACACGTGGCGTGTCTTACTGAACACGACAGCACGCAGTTCGAAGGTTGGAACATGAACGTTTATTGCTTCCGTCTCGGAGCGTATATAAACGAAACGGAGGAGCGGGCAAAGGGAAAGATATCAAACGATAAAGGCACGCGCCGTCCGCGCTTACAAGGCAGTCTGATTGTGGCTGACGTCACTTTACAACAGTATGCATGCTCTTTATCTTTCCCGCATACAAGATTATATGAAGCCAACAGAGAATGAAATCTTCCTGCTGACCTTTCCAAAGCGCCCTGCCTCGTTGTTCAAAAAGAAGATGGCCCACAACAAAACTTATCATCACAGATTTTCGGGGACGTCCCGATTTTTCTGGCATACGTTTGTGATTGTAAGCATTAAAAATGCATGTTTGTAATTATCGCTCGTCTTCTTTATCGTTCAATTTATTCACAATAAGGTTCTAGCAGATTCACTTAAGTCTCTAGCGAATTCTTTAGGACGGGTAATGTGTGTTTCAGTAGAATTCTTATACAAATAAATAACAACACTGTCCACATCACGGCTGCTTTATACGTAAACGTTGTTTTGCATAGCAAGCGAGCAACCTGCCGCTCGACCCGAGACCGGTCCGTTATTCGCATGAATACAAGGCATATATGACCACTTCAGTCACACTGCTCTGGTTTAAGTGCTACGCTAGATTCACATACCCGCCCACATATACAAGTTTATGGACACCTTTCTTACATCTTGTAAATTTGCCATCCACATCAATAAAGACAATGTGGGATCCTTTCGGCCACATTGCCGTGTACCGCAAGTGTCAGTTCCCATACTTTTCAACATTAGCCTCCAACCTTTGGCATGGCGCATGGGCGACATTGCTGACCTGGACGCACTCATTTATGCTGATGACATAACAGTCTCGTCCGTCCACCTCTCCTAATTGAAGCCACATGTTTACAGCTTGTTCTGAACATTGCAGATCAACGGGATTACAGTCACGTTGTCGCCTCAAAAGACTGCTCTACTTCCCGTCGCGAATGCGCGCCGTCGCCGTGCGTTTAACACCACCCCTATCGCCCTTTTTTTTCTTTTTTGCATGGAAACAGAATTTCAGCATGTCAGAAGGGGTCCCAAACGCTGCACCTCGTCCGCAAGATTTCTCAAAAGTCAGGTGGTGCCACAACCACCATCGCCCGCCTCCTCATACGTACTGTGTTGCAGCTGAGATGGGTATATTAAGCCCAGTTTTATCACATGACACGCGCAGAATGAGACCGATTGGAATCTATCAACCGAGCAGCAATGCGTGTTATTACGGGCCTTCCACAATCTACTGCCATTCATGTCCTCCATGCCGAAGCGCAATTAAATACGCTTGACGAACTGGTTCGCCAGGATTGCCAAGCTCGTTCTGTAAAATACCATAATATCTCTGAAGCCGCAGCCCTTAAGAAGTATATGGCAGACCGTTCGGTGTTGCCCCGCGATTCCCACCGACTACGACCACCGTGGCTTTATCAGCAAGTTACGAACAATCGGCCTATGACTCGCATACGCACACGATCCGTTGGCCACCTCGGTGAGCCCAGTGTTACGGCAGACAGCGCATCAACTGCGAGTGGAAACTCTTTCCGAAAACATGTAGCGTATGTCGGCGCTAGTGTGAGCGAGGATCACGTCACCATGGCTATCGCTCGCCTGGAAATATTGAAAGAACTAGCAACCTGCTCGTACGTTTCCTCCCCTGTCTGGTCGTCGACACAGGTGGAGCTCTTGGCCATTCGAAACATAATATCCATCCTTTGTCGGCTCCTTTTGCACGGTGTACGAATATGTTAGGTGAGGGAACGGAGCTGGCGCGCCGCTACGCAGGAAGGAGATCGGAGCATTCTGCTTACATGGCGGTCAACAGAGGGCGCTACTGACTGTTCCCCGGTTTCGCCTTCGCGCCATTCGATAGTTTTTGTCTGCTTCGGCTTGTTCCTGCTTTCACGCGCGCGTTAGGTCAAATCTAACTCTCGGATCGACTTATTCAATGCGGCAGTGCGATGGTGAAGTGCTTCGTGCCATTTTGTAGAAGCGGCTGCAAATCGTGTAAAGCGAAGTACTCGCTTTTCAAGCCGCCCCAGGATGACGCAAGGCTCGAAGCGTGGCGGCGAGCAATACCTCGCAAGGACCGTGTACTACAAAGAACAGATCGTGTTTGCGAAAAGCATTTCGCTCCCCACTTCATCTTGAAGACGTGGTCAGCGGAAGTTGATGGCCACGTGTTAATGTGCGGCAAAAGAAGAGCGGGCCTTATAAAAGACGCCATTCCATCTATCTTCGAAGGGGCGCCGAGCTAGCTTTCAAAACGGACCAAGAGCCCTCGTAAGACAGCGAAGCAACTATCTGGCCACGCAGCTTGTTCTTCAGCCTCTCAACAGAGCAGCAACGTAGTTGGATCAGGACTGCTCGCCGACACGACTCAACCTGTGGCCTCTTCCGATGAAAGCGACTGCGCTGCGAAGTCCTGCGAGGCCTCGCCGTTTGAAACACTCTTCAACGAAGCGGGCAGCATTTGCTTAGCTCAGCATCCATTGGCAGCACATCGCACCGACGTTGAAGGGGTGAGAGACATTGTGTTTATTGACGCACATGTAATACACAGGCAAAGGGACGGTTCTTCAGTAATTTTCAATAGAAAGTCTTTGCGTGTGAAGAGTGACCTCACAGTTGAGGTGCATGCCTTTGGCAGGCCAATTGATTGTGCTGCTGTTGGTGTAAGTTCGTTTGCCTTGTCGCCATCTGATATCGAAGTCATGCTCAAAACCATTGATAGCCTTAACATGTGCCGGGGAGGGCCGAGTTTAAAGGGCTTCCCGAGTGTGCATCCGGAGTGTGCTTCGGTAGACTCCCAGAAGAGCTGGAGACACAACAAGTGCCTACTACTATTGCCTGGAGGAGCCATATGTCATCACTGCAGCGGTGTCGGTAACACCTTGAGGTTGCACGCCGACCGCCAAGCTGCGAGAGCGAAAGAGGAGCGACCATGTAAACGCATCAGGCTTTCCGTGCAGCCTTCCCAGCAGGAAAAGCTCAAATATTTGCGCCGGCAAAATCAGCGCTCCAGCAATCACGAGCGCGACTTATTAAGCGCAACAAACTGTTGATCAAGCAGATACAGGACACCAGGACAGAGCTAACAAAATTGCTGGATGAAGACGTCAAAGATAAACTCCAGGCACTCGATATGCCACCAGCGCAGCTGCTTTTGTTAGAGGAATACATCTCAGCTGCCAAGCGCACAACAAAAAGAAACCGGCGATACACAGATGACTGGATTCTCTTGTGTCTCTTTCTACACATACGCAGCCCTGCTACGTACTCTGTTTTGCGAAGCAACGACATTTTGCCTTTGCCATGTGTTCGTACTGTAAGGAAGTACATCAGCATGGTGGGCTTGAAATGTGGTTTTGATGAAAACTTCCAAGCCTTGAAGCTGAAAGTCTCTAAGAAAATTCCCTTTCATCGCCGAGGAATACTGAGAATGGATGAAATTCAAGTGAGGAAAGAAATGGCTGTAACTCAAAAATGATGACCTGCGCTGGACTCGTCGATCATGGGGAGAGAGAAAATCAAAGCAGTGAGCTGGTCTTGTTTTTGCCTTTTCTCCTTTCGGAGAAAATTATTTACAGCCGGTGGCTGTGTTTGCATCGAAAGGGTCAACAAAGGGAACGCTCCTTGCTCAGCTCTTGATTCAGTGTATTGTACATTTAGAGAAAGCCGGCTTGTTTGTCGACTGAGTTGTGTCCGACGGCGCTTCCACGAACCGCGCGCGATGTGGAAACAGCTCGGCATCAGTGGAATACTCGGACGAGTGGTTTTATTTATTTATTTATTTATTTATTTATTTATTTATTTATTTATTTATTTATTTTAAATACTTTCAAGGCCCGTAGGCGCTACAGAAAGGAGTGGTACATATACACAGAAAAAGAATGCTGATCAATGAATAAAATATTTGTTAGATGGCATGGAAAAGAGCAGTCTTGAACCTCGATGAGTCTATAACAGTAGCGACCGATGCGAGGAGGTGGTTCCAGTCATTGCAGGTGCGAGGTAAAAAAGAGTAATAGTACGCGTTCGTGCGACAAGGTGGCACGAAAACTTTATAAAGGTGATCGCTGCGATGAAAAGTAGGAAGGAGGAGTAAGAAGTTTTGCTTTTAATACCGGGTTGTGGTAAATCTTGTGGAAAAGGCAGAGGTGACTGTATGCACGACGTACTGAAAGTTCCGGTAGGTTAAGGGTTTGCTTCATGAGTGTTACGCTAGCATGACGAGAGTAAGTAGAATGAAGTTTTGAATGAATGAACTGTTTTGAGCATCCAACGGACACTTCAAGAAAGGTATACGTTTTTTCCGACGCACCCCATCTCTTTAAGTGCATTAGGAACCGTCTGCAGGACAAGAAAGGTCTCAAAAAAGATGGCCACTTTATTAGATGGTCGTGCTATGACGCTGTGTTTGTTGCCGACAGCAAGGACACTGGTGCGCTTCGAGTCTGCCCCAAGCTTACTTACAACCATGTAAACCCGTCGAACATTCTGAAGATGGGGGTAAAGCTGGCCACACAGCTTTTCAGCATTTCTGTTGCCAAAGGAATCATGTTTTATGCAGGCAGAGGTGCGCCAAGGTTGGCTGATGCGGAACCGACAGCTAGATTTACACTTTTTTTTGAATGACCTATTCGACGCAGAGGGTACCCTGCAGAGGGCATTCGACCAGGAAGCACATTACTCTCTAAACTGCATCTGAATGGCTCGACACATGGGAACAACAGGTTGTAAACGGTGACATTCCAAAAGACCTCTTTTTGACCCAGTCGACTGCCGAAGGTTTGCGCGTTACGCTAAAATCTGTCCAACAACTTTCTACCTACCTTCTAAAAGACTGCGGTTTCAAGTACGTGTTGGCCAAAATGAACCAGGACCCCTTGAATGCTTTTTCGGAATAATCAGACAGGCGGGAGGTCAAAATGAACATCCGACATTTCCCACATTCTTGCATGTATACCGCATGCTAAGCATGTATTCCTTGTTAAAACCTCCGCAGTTTGGGAACTGTACAGCGCCTGATAACAGTAAGGCTGCCGTTGTTACTCTGGCGGATTTAAGGGAGATATATCAGAGTTCAGGTATGGAGCAGCCAAATAAACTGCAAGAATTGAAGCAGAAGCTTGATGGGCTGATCGAAGAAGGCAGCTGGGAATGTGATGACATATTTCAGCTAAACGACTGCGACGCAGACGTTGTAGACTGCATTGTATACTACGTCACTGGCTTTGTCTCAAGAAAACTCGCAAATGAGGCCTCCTGTACGATTTGCAAGGAGGCGCTTGAGAGAACAAAAGGGATCGCAAACGTGCCTGAAGCCAACCTGGTGAATTGAAAAACGAGAGGCAGGCTGACGCACCCGAATATGCATCTTTTTGATCTCTTCAAATACTGTGAGCAGAAGTTTGAAAAATATGCGAGTCACAGGCATGCGTTCGATAGGACAATTGGACATACCAATGCCGTGTATCTTTTCGGCATTGGTATGGGTCTTTTCCTTTAATGTTCGGCAATATCTAATAACTGGCAGAGTTAGTACGAAGCCTGCAATGCGAAATAAAAGACAGTGTTTTATTAAACGCATATGCATGCCATCAACGCCACGTCGCGCTAGGCCCTCGTATACTGATTTCGACGCTTTGTTTAAAAGAGGTGAAATAGTTTTTGTGTAAATGAAGGACACTTCACATCCCCAAAGTAGAATACCAGAAGAGGAAATCTTAAGGCCAGTTAACCACGCAGTTCAAGGAAATACCGGCCCAACGCAACTAAAAAAAATTAAATTATGGGGTTTTACGTGCCAAAACCACTTTCTGATTATGAGCCACGCCGTAAGGACTCCGGAAATTTAGACCACCTGGGGTTCTTTAACGGGCACCTAAATCTAAGTACATGGGTGTTTTCGCATTTCGCCCCCATCGAAATGCGGCCGCCGTGGCCGGGATTCGATCCTGCGACCTCGTGCTCAGCAGGCCAAGGCCCAACGCAACGTATAGCGCTCGCGCCGGTGTGGCCCGGTCGCTCGCGGAGCGGGGAAAAGTTGGTCGCGCCATGTGTCGGTTGCCTCCAAAAGTAGAATGTTATGACAGGGCGCTGGGCGCGGGCGTTCTCTCACCTAAACTACTCTTACACCGTGTCCTTTTGCCGTCTAGTAGGCACGTTGACATCATCACCCATTCCTCAGCTACCATATCCGTAGTATACGGTGTGTTCTGAATGCCGACGTTTTGGTACAGGAGTTTCAAGACACACTTGAGGAATGATCCGTTACAATACGTGCACACGCGATACGTCGCAGTGCACATCCCACAAAAGCCTTGGTTGATGAAGCAAGTTACAGCAAACCTCCTCGTCCCCTTCCATCGGCCTCCACCTCTCCGGAGACCAACACTCGTCTCAGAAAAAGAAAGCCTTCGGGAGCGCCACGTGAGCACTTCTTCCATGGTGTGGCACCGACCTCGCTGGCGGCCTAGCGCGCTGGGAAAAGGTATTGCTACGAAGGTTACGCCTCCATGTCGCCCTTACCCCTGCCATAACGTGGTCGTGGCCGGAACAGGGACCATACCCCCCCCCCTCCCTCCCTCTCCTTCCCGTCAGCGATTCCTGCCCCTTCTGTCCCGCTACTCTCTGCGAGGTGGACTCTACCTCCTCTAGACTTGCCCTTCTTTACACATCCTCCGACAGAAACACCTGCTTCGATGTGGACCACCCACAGGTTGGCTTCCCGATGTAGACAGATGAATCTTTGAGCCCAACCACTGGACCCTGCTGGATTTCCTCCGGGAATACTGCGTGTATTTATACTTGTAAATATTTCTTTATGCCAAAAGGCGCGCTGTCGCAATGAAAAAGAAAGAAGAACAGAAAAGTGAGCAACCTGGGATGCCAAAGCAGACGCTTACCTCATAAGCGCTGGATCGCGTTGCACCACGCTGAGTCTGCGCGGATCGACTTTCCTTAACGCTCTCAAGTTTATTCCAGTCAACCCGGCGTGCCCCAAGCCATCACCTTCCTTTTGACTTGCATATTTTCTTGACGCATGCTTCGCGCTGGCAGGCAAAAAAAAAGGCAACTACAACTGGTGGTGATGTACTTTAGTGGCTTGAAGGGTTTTTCCTCAATCATTGATTCAGTTTAGCTTTTTTTGTATCTACTGCTCCTCGTTGCATGAGGTTAGCAATTATGCAAAATACTAGTGCAATTTATGCGTATAAAATTTATGCGATGTTGTTCACTCTCGGCTTGCGCAACTCAGTCTTTCTTTGATATTTTTCTTTGCATTACGCACTTGACCAACTGGATGACCAACCGCTATCCGAAAAATTAATTCTACAACATCGAAAGGACCTATCGTCACAGAAGAAGGCCGTGCAAGCGCTATTGCGCTTTTTACGATCTACCGGCGTGTGTGAACGACTTTAACTGGAACGCCATTTGTGTGTGCGCCTCCATGTGTGCGTGTCTTTTTTTTCCTTTTTTTAGCGTTTTCCTCTGCCATCTTTCTAAGCCCTATCCCCCATCCCCAGTGCAGGGTAGTAAACCGGAGACTCATATCTGGTTAACCTCCCTGCCTTTCCTTTTCATTCTCTCTCTCTCTTCTTTGCATTCTTTCCAGATAAATATTTGTCTAAAATTATTTACGATCTCTTTCAATGTTAAAATCTTGAGCTACGTTGAAATGGAAAATACTTAGGCTTCAGTCAAAAACATTGAATTATATGATTTGTGCAACACTTCTTATGCGTCTGCATTTTTGTGCGGTCTTTATTTTAGTGCATTTAATTATTCAATCGTTCTGTTTTGTTTTTTTTTCATGAAAAAGAAAGCACCAACGCGAGAACTGCTCCCGCGCCTGTTGGCTGGCGCGCCACTACCGTAATGTCCTTAAGCACAGTTGTCGACAAGCGAACTTCAATCTGGAATGGGGACAAAATAGCTGTGACATTCATTATTTGGGCAACATTCAAGAGCTTTCTTCATGTGAATTTCTTGTTGACCTGTTCTCACTATGGAACTCACTTTATGCGTCGAATAACAAAAGGTATTCGACGTTGACCGCATATAAGCCAAGACCGTCTAATCATTGGCATTTCGTGTTGCCTAGATGGAACAGTCTAAGTGTCGTCCCATGTGATCTCTGTTTCTATATGAGTTTATTTGGTCGACACGTTAGAGAACTCAAATAACTCGAAGCATCATGTTCCCCGCAAGGTTTGCCTTACTGCTTTCAAGGCTTTGGCACGATTAACCATGATTGGTTCAACGCGCGGAGGAGACTCGCTTAGAGGGCATTTCACGGCCAGTCAGTCGGCGGATTCAGGCCCAGCGTGGCGATGAGGCATCCAAAACTGCCCTCAGCTGTGACAAGCAGCCGGTGTAGCGTCATCATCATCACCGACCACAGCAGCGGCTGAACCTGCCGAACAGGATCGCGGCACGCTTGAGGAATCGCTGAACAGGAAATTTTTGAAATCAGTTACACAGTAAAATAATTTACACCCTTGATGGTGAGAATTGCGAATCATAACACCCTTGAAGGGTGTTTTCATTCAAGAAACATCCCATCATCATGACTTTTTGCGAAGCATAGGGAAGTTCTAGGTGCCATAACACCCTTTTACCCACCGAAAGGGTGCACTGACTAAGAATATTGGGGGTGGGTGCAAGGGTGTTTTTGTTTGTTTTTATCACATTCACAAACATACAGTTGCACGAAGAGACGGCGTGTCCCACGGCACTAAAAACCAGTGGTGGATCCAGAAATGTGCCCTCCCCTACCCCAACCGCTTCCCCTGAGACATGTCGGGCTTTCAGTGCCGACAAAACTCCTGAAGAGAGTCCCCCTCCGTTTCACTTTCTGTTTTGATAAGCCCTTTTTAAATATGTCCTGCGAAAAACCTGTTGCTGAAGCACTACTATCTACTATGTCACAGTGTTCCAGGTGGCACACAGTTCTTAAACGTCGTCACGCACAAATTCCGAGGAATCCAAAAGCGCGCACCTACTTTTTCTAGTATTGAGTATTTAACCAAAAGAAAAATGTTCAAAATGTTTTCAGCACGGCAGAACTAGTGGAGCTCTTGCTTTTGGGACGCCAGGAATCTAGCAAAATGAATAGGCCACGTGACAGCATGCAGCTGGACGCGCCACAATTGCTCTAAAGCAGTGCGGTCGTCTAGGTTTCTTTCAAGCATGACAAAACAGGCAGAAAAGGGTGCGACGAACCATACGCGGACAAAAGATACGCCGATTCGAGAAGCTTTGACCCCACCTGACCTTCTTTCGCCGAATCAATAACCCCAATTCGTTCTGCTTCTCTCAAGTTTATAAACAACGTAGGTTCGTTGGCAAACTTGAGCCTTCTCACCCACCACAATGCTTTGCTCAAGCAGCATCTGCGGAAAGAGCCGTGCAAAACGCTCATGGCTTCGCGTCTGCGTCAATTTCCGATGCTGGCTGTAAAAAAAGAAACTGTTAAGTTTGTAGTTGTATAGTAAGGGAAAGTTCTACTGGCTTACAAACAGCTGCCTGAACGGAGTGCTCAAAAAGAAAGGGAGAATAATCTAAGAAAGTATAGAGAACCAACGTACAACTTGCGATGCATAAAGTATTTACAACACCGACTAACAGCGCTATTTACTCAAATATTTCCCCTCCCAAACTGGAGACAGTATTATTGCATGCATGAATGGGATATTAAGCCAATCATTGCAGATATAACGAGATTCCAGAAATTGGAGGGGCATTTGCAGACCCATCTTTGTTCACGGAACAGTGGTGAGCCGTTTTTCAAGTGTGCGCGCTACTGCCCACCTGCTAAGTACGTTCGCGATGTCTTGGCATATGCAGACCCGTCTCGCGAGACTCGCCCGTCTCCCCTCGCTAGACGGGTAGGACAGATGCACATGCTGAATACGGGAAAGAAATACTTTGCAGAATGAAATTGAATTTTGTCAAAACACCAGACCTCTGGATTGCATGTTACAGCGTGCACAGGGGCGTTCTGCCAGATTTTAAAACGAAGCTTTCTATGCCTCCTCCCTCACTCTTTCCAATTCTGCTGCTGCTGCTGCTGCTGCTGCTGTCACTGGCTTGCCAGCCGCGTCGGTGGGTGGTTTGAGGGCGTGCATAATGAACATGAGAGGGACGCGGGGAAGGTGTGTGCGAGTCCTTTTAGCGAGAACTTCGTGGGCATCGCTACAATACTTCTTGGACCTCTTTGGCCGTCACACTGCCCACTGAAACACCATGGCCATCGACACAATGCCCTCTGGAAGACTAATTACGCGTTAGCCCCCTTCTGCACACCCCAACCCACCGCAAAAGTAGTGCAGAAGGTGCAGCACTTACTTTTTTGTACTCACATGCAACATCGCAGAGGAGAGACAGTATGATACTAAGGGGAGACAAGAGAATGCTTAAAGCCAACACCCAGACGAAATGTCATCACAGTTCCCACACTTTACCAAGAAATTGTTGTTGTCATTCAATAGCCTTTACCACAGCTGCACCCTCGCCGAGCAAAGGGGTTCGGCGATGGTATAGGCACAGCTATTGAATAGGAACAACACTAAATTGCTCTGCTCGTGGTAGTGTGAGGGCGAGAGTAGTTGGGTTGAAAATGACTTGTCTACCGCATGCACAAAATACCTCGATTGTGAATATATCTTCCTCATTACCCGTCAAACTGCTATTATAAGCAACTGCAGTAAGACAAAGACCGACATCAGATTGTAAGCGACAACGCACGGGGCTGTCCACCAAAGGGGAGTCGTTGTTATATTTGTTCTTTCTTTTGAGCGGTCATCGGCCGCACTTGCTCACCCGCTCTTAAAAAAAAGAAAGAAAAGAAAACCCCGACATCTGGATTCGCTTCGGTTGCACTTTCACGACACCACGAAAAGACTTGTACTTGGGAACTTAAGGTTTTCGTGTAGTTCTGCACATGTGAAATTTCGTGGTGTCGCCTATACGGTTAGAAAGCTATTATGCAAGTACTTTTATATCTGCCGTTCGTCCAAGCTATTTAAAATTTGCGTGAGCACACCAGTTCAGAAATATGAGCATTGTGAACTTCTTGAAAATGCCAATTAAAGCTTTTTTTCTCTCTCTCTCTCTCTCTTTCTCTGCGCATAAAAGAAAAGACAGACTCGCAAGTACCTCTGTATCTTATAAAATCAGGAAGGGCCACGTATCTTTACAAATGAACGTCCAAGCAAACAAACAAAAAAAAGCATCGAGAAATAAATTCACTTACACGCAGTTACCAGCCCACCTTTGCCCCATTTGATTTGATATCAGCCCATGTTTCTGGGAATAAATTTACAGTGAAACTACCCGTAAACACAGAAAATGGCTTAGAGGTAGCGTAAAATAAATAGCTTTGAAAGTAATACACACACGAGTTTAAAAGAATATTTGTTTTTATGCCTTGAAAATGAAACCGAAATTGAAATAACTTCCCCCGACGGGTGTCGCCGCTATCGCCGCTACGTCATTTCCTACGTCTCGCGGCGGGCCGGCGGGCCGTCGGGTGCATGTGTGTTCTCCGTGGCATTCTTGAAGTTGTGAGTAATTAGATTGTTTTTTGCTGCGTTTAGGTTGTACCACCTCGTTGTTCTCGCGTACTTTTGTGCTCATCGACGCGAAGTGAGCGTCCGGAGTGAAGACGACGCGATTGTGCGTGAGAAAGAAGGGCAGCAGCGGCCTACGACATCGGTGTTTCTTTGTGACAGTGTGTTTACTACGCCTACGACGGCCGTCATTCGTGGCGACGGAGAAAACATCTTCCATTCGGCCTGAACAGTGATGAAGTGGACGTTTTGTTTTTCGGCGGAATCCATCGTCAACATCGTCCATCCACTACGTAATCTAAATGGTGTGCCCACAGTACACATCGTGGCAGCGCTCCGCCTTCAAACCGAGGGCCTTTTGCAAGGCGCATGAACTGCTCATATAAAAGGTACGTACGTAGCCACGTTCAGCGTCACGTTTTTATGGTGCGTCATTGTGGTAGTAATCTTCGCGCAATTTATTTAAGGGACAGCACAAGGTGTGTTGGATGCGAGTGTAGTATATGTACTCCAGGCGTAGCCTATGGGCACCGAATGGGAAAAAGAAAAAAAAAATGAATGTTTCATTGTTCACGTGTCCTCAACTAGAGTTGTAGGGAATTAAGTACTGCTACGCGTCAGTATCCGGCGCAGGCAGGTAAATAATACTTTGGTTTGGCTAATTAGTTCGTTCTGTTACTAAAGATGGGCGCATACTTATACCGGTGTCACACGGCCACTTTCGATCACGATTGAGCCTGTTCTGGATCGAAATTTTCGACCGCGATTGGCTCCCGTCCGCCGATTGTGCAACGAGGCCAAACGCCTCCAGAAATTCGATTCCAGTCAGGATCGATCGCGGCCAAAAGTATGCAGTGTGACAACCGTATGAAATGTCGCTTGCGTACTTTCACTCAATTGTTATTGTTCTTTTTTTTTTGTCGGAGGTCCCGTGGTAGGTAATGGCGCAGGCAGCTTGAAATGCTTGTGCTTTCATGACTAGAACTAATGCAAAACAAAAGAACCACAACCGTCCCGGCTATGTACTTATCCTTCGCTTTAAGTTGTGCTCGTTTGTTCTAGAAGCTCTTGTGCTGTTGCGGATGAACGCATGGTTGCGCTATTTGTTTATAAATTTATCTTTTTGTATAAATAAGCACACCGAGCCTAATCAATTTTTTTCTCGTCCTTGAACTCGTTTCTTGGTTTCACGCAGGCGTGCTTATTACTACTACTATTTGTTTTCTTGTTGTGTGACTGAACCCTGCCTAAGGCGTCCTGTCAGTTGTCAACAGTATTTCTGAAATGAATTGCACTGAGGGTCCTACGGTTAGAGTACGTTTCACTACCTGATTTTAATGTCTAGTTATAAAGGGTATGGTTATTGTAACTATTCTTGGCCTTTATATATGTATTTATTAAGCTGGTAAATGCTTAATTGTATTTGCTGTTTTGAGAGGTTCTTTTATTGAGTGGTCAATCTCGGGTGGTATTAATGGTGGGTTGTTTTCTTGTGCCCATGCAGTTACAGTCAGCATGAAGCAATTGCATGGGAACTGACTGGCTGTCTTGGGCCTACACATTGCTGAAAAGACAGTGAAGACGTCTGAGCCGACAGGTATACTTTTTTCATCACAATTGGCCTACATATTTTTTACAGGAGGATGAAGACCTCCCCCAGTGAGCTCCAATTACCCCTGTCTTGTGCTAGTTGATTCAAAATGAAGCCTGCAAAATTTTTTGACTTCATCATAGTCTACTTCTCTACCGTCCTTGACTACCCTTCTCTTCTCTTGGCATCCATTCTGTAACTCGAATGTGCCACCGGTTATATGCCCTATGTATTACATGGTTGAAGAAGGCACTTTGGCTAGTTGGTGCTCATTGCAGACTTGAGACATCAATAACTAGCGTGAAAAAGACAACATCAAGAAGCACATAAGGAAGAACTCTAAACTTCAACTGAAATTTTTGCTACACAGAAACATGGAATGCACTGAATGCCGACGGACAGAAACAAAGGAGCTATCGGAACAAATTTATGAACAGGTTAATTTCACTTACGAACACTCTTGGTAAGAGCCAGAGACGGGTGCTTACACACCTATTCCCCACTTTTTTGATGCAAAGTAGTTCGTATATTTCCCTATGTACCTGCTTCTGGAGCTGTCTGAGCACACGATTGCTTTGAAACTGCTCGGTGCATGAGCACGTATGGCGATGATTGGCCATGTGGCCACCAGCCACCAAGGCACTCAAAGCTGCCCTGTTTCCTCAAGCCAAACAGGTCGGTGTTTAAACGACCGCTTGGGGGAACAAAGATAGGGAAGCTGTCGTGGCTGGTGGCCATCTGGCCAATCATTGCTGTAAGTGCTCATGCACTGAGCAGTTTCAAAGCACTCATCTGCCCAGGCGGCTCTAGATGCAGGTCGACATGAAAATATTCGAAGCACTTCGCATCAAAAAGCGGGTGATAGGTGTGTAAGCACCCCTTCCCTGGCTCTCGCCAAAAAAGAGTGTTCGTATCTCGAAGTGAACCTGCCCATCGATTTGCTCCGATACCTCCTGTGTCAGGCAGGGAAAAGGAAAGATAAATGTTGCTTCCATGCGTCGAGGTCGCATCCCCTGAATGCTATGTTTCTGTGTACCCAAAATTTCAGTTGAAGCCTAGAGTTCTGTCCTGTGTGCTTCTAGCTGTCATCCGTTGTCTTTTTCGCGCTAGTTAATGATGTCTCAAGTCTGCACTACATGGCCTGACCAGCTCCCTTCTTTACTCTTTATGTCAGCTAGGATATCAGCTCCTTCGTCTGCTTTCTGAACCACGCTGCTGTCTTCCTGTTTCTGCTGCCATCAGGATAGGAGTGGACATGACAAATGAAACTGAATGTCATTTAGACAGAGGAGCAGTGAGACTTCCTGTGCTTTACCTTTTGTTGTTGTACATAATAGTTGAAATTGCACCAACACATCTTTTCCACCTTGTGATCTTCCCATAGCTGCGGCAAATAAATATATAGGCTTTAAGAAACTAGAAATGCAGTTTGCCTAAGAAAGAGAATACTCTTGCACTTAAAGGTAATGTGTGTGATGCTCTGACTCCTTTGATGCATGTGCCTTGAGAGGTGTTGATGCTGTTCTTCATTTCTTTCTCAGTGAGCTTTACTTGATGGGTCTGACTTTGTATAAAGAAATAAGTTCTAAAGAAACCATAATACCTAACAGGCAGAATTGTCGAGGTTGAAAGCCAAGTTTTCTTTCATGACATATTTTTTTCAGACTGTACTAGTTGATCCACGATGTTTGACAGCGCAGACTTGTAAAAGGGACGTCAAAAGTGGCGAGAAATGGAACAAATGCTATCGCCTCTTTCTCCATCCTTTGTCGTGTTCACATTGTCTAACGTCATCGACCAGTACCAACTAGCCCGTTTGCGTACCTGTACTAGTTGGGCCATTTATACTATGGTACTCTAAACCAAATGTGATAAATTCAAAATTGGTGCCTTTTCTATCTTTGTACAAATAACTGTTTCATAATATAGTTTAAAGTGTTATGGTTTATATCATGTTTCGACACCACCATAACCTCATAATATATCTTCATGGATGCAAAAGGTGCCTCTTGTGCAAGTTCCGTGCTAGCCTGACATGGAGAACAAACCTGGCAGAAGATGGAGCACATGCTCTTTTGTAAACAAAACGCATGATTGCATTTTCTTCGCAGTTATTGCAATGTTTTCTGATGTTTATCTGCATGAACATTAATTATCTCAGCTGCTAAAGACACATCACTAGACACTGTGAGCAGAAAAAAGTATGATTGTGCAGTACTGTTGAAGTCATGCAACAATATGTTTAAGCAAACTGGCAGGGATGCTAGCTGTTAAAAAGAAAAAGCTGACTTCAAGAAAAATTTGCACTCCTATATGTGGAATTGAAATGCACTATGCTTATAAGCTACAAAAGATTTCCAGGATGATCAGACTAGTTACACTGGCCATTTGCTGATTCAGTAAGGTTCACTGAAGCGTGTTTTTAATTTCACACTGTTTTTATACAAGGTGATGATTTTTGTGGAATTTTTAAATATAGCCCTGTTGCATATTGCATAATTCTAGTCCTTGAGCAGGAATATTCAAACAGGCAGTTATATCTTGCACGAGAAATCGAAACATATCAAGCTAATTAGAAAATTTTATTATCTTTCGAATGAATTACATTATAGCTAATATAAACGAAAAGAAAGCGGCTTAACCGATGAACCCGATGTTTATTAATCATATCCTAAGAAGCCAGCAAACACTGACACCAAGGACAAGTTAGGGTAAATTACTTGTTATTAACAAATGAAATAAACAAATGATAAATAAATGGAAATGAAAGTGGATGAAAAAACAACTTGCCGCAGGCGGGGAACGAACCCATGTCTTCACATTACGCGTTAGATGCTTTACCAATTGAGCTACTGCGGGCGCCGTTTCCCCATCCCTTTCTTGGGTATTTATGTTTCCTAGTAGAACCCTGGGAGTGTTTGCCAGCGCCACCACATATCTGGGGCACATATTGTAATTTACGAATCATAGCCAGTGACATTACAAGGTGTATCTACTTGGAATTTATTTCCAGAATGGCATCAGTTTGGAGATGTGCACCATCAAACTTGCTGTAAAAATGCACTGTTGTTCCACTTACTTTTTTAACAAAATGTGCTTTTATGCACTGATGCACAAAAGTAACGGGAACACCCTTGTGTATTGGTCTTTATAAGGGAAATATTCCTAAACTGGTGTCATTCTGGAAGTTCAAATGCATATGTCTTGCAAGCTCACTGACTACAATTAATAAATTGCAATATGTGCAGTAATATAATTAGTTATGAAGTTAATTAGTGATTTTTTCATTTAGTTGAGCATGTGTTTCGATTTCTCATACTAGTAATGCCCACCTCTTCAAATAATCTAGCTCAAGGACAAGAATTATGCCATCTGCCACAGGACATTTTTTAAAATTCCATAAAACTTAAAAATGATCACCCTGTACAATCCTACTACAGTGCTAAACAGCCAGCAGCCTAATCATCACATATAAGAATGCCGTAACAACACTGACAAGTGCACTAAAGTTTTCTGCGCTTCACAGATGAAAGATGTTGGCCATTAGAATGTTTGATCTCAGTGTAACTCACAATCATATAACCAGCAAGATCAAGTGAAAGCAGATCACAAACTTCATACATGAAAAGCTTTAACTGTGCTTTGATTAAAATAGCTAAACTTCTGTTAAGCATGATGGATTCACTGTGTTGTTTCAGTTAAAAGCATCTAAATGATCAAATGCTAAAGTGTTCTTGCTTGGAAGATCTTTAGGGAAAACCTCTGTAATAAAAATACCAGCAGGATTATGTGCTTGCTTAGTGGAGATGGCTAAGATGATGTCAGAAGGTGTAGGTGGGGCTTCTTTGTAGTAGAGATGCCAAATAGTTCTGACAGAGGGGTTGTTACCAGCCACTGTGTAAGTCAGAGATTAAGAAAAAATAAAGGTCAGCTTAGTGATGCTTAGTATAAAGAGAACAACAGGAAAACGAAACAAGTAATGCTCTCAACTAATATTTTAAAATTTTCATTGAATATGTTACAAATAATTGTGTCAAATATTTTAGAGGAACCATGCTTAATAAACATTTGCAGAGCAACCACCATGACAATTAGGGATCAAGAGCACACCAGTGAGGCGAATTTAGAAGCCTAAGATCACTAAATTCTAGTTTTGGGTCAAATGTCACACACAAAAACAAACTGCACAGCGTTATTGCTGTAATATGAGGGCGGTTAAGAAAGTAATGCCTCCAAACCCACTACTTTACCAGTAGTACTGCAAACATTTTGGCTCTTTATCATTAATGCACTGATGTTTAAGCTATAGAATGTCACTTGACCCATCTTCCTATCTCTTCGCGTTCCAAAGTAATCGAGCAATGCATCGCATCCAGTGGTGATGTCCGGTTGAAACAGTGGGCTGTAATTGAATTGAATTTCTCACTGCGGAACGTTCTGCGCCCTTCAACATTCATTGCCATCTGAAAGTAGTTTACGGGGATGCCGGTGTTGAAGTCAGCATTGTGCTTAGGTGGGCAAGTACTGAGAAACATCAAAATCCAGCTGCATCAAATGTCCAGGATCAGCACCGAACTGGACGGCCCACCACGGCTTCTTATGAGGATCATCAACATCAGGCAAACGAGTTGAATCAGGTCAATCGTAGGATCAAGCAACACCATATTGCTACAACACTCGCTATTTCCATTGGTTCCGTGAACCACATAATTAAAAACCTCCTGGGTTACAAGAAGAATTGAACTTGTTGGCTATGCTTCGACTTTTTCATGTCAGTTGTCAGTTACCGTGACACCCAACAAGCGCAAGTCTTCCTGTAACGCAGGTCGTTAATGATGTGGTTCACTGAGCCAACGGAAATGGCGAGTGTTGTCGCAATCTGGTTTTGCTTGATCCTGCGATTGCCCCGAGTCAACTCATCTGCCTGATGTTCATGACCCTCATCGGAAGCCATTGTGGGCCGTCCATTTCGGTGCTGATCCGGGAGATCTGATGAGGCAGGATTTTGGTCTTTCACAGTCCTTGCCCACCTCCGCACAGTGCTGATGTCAACACAGGCATTCCTGTAAACTGCAGTCAGATGGCCATGAATGTTCATATGCACACAACCTTCCACAGTCAGAAATTCAATTACAGCCTGCTGTTTCAACTGGACGTCACCACTGGATGCCATGAATTGCTCGATTACCCTCGAACGAGAAGAGATAGGAAGGCGAGGCAAGTGACATTCGATAGCTTAAACATAAGTGCATAAATGATAGAGTTCAAAATGTTTGCTGTAATATTGGCAAAGTAGTGGGCTTGGAGGCAATAATTTCTGAATTGCCCTCATGTAATTCTGTAGCCTGTCTCTCCTACATTCATGATGTGGCAGATTGAATGCCTTATTCTTTCGAAATAACGATTTCTTGGAAGTAAGCACTATCTGTGCTTGTTTCTTTAACCTGCTCTTCATGTGATCTTGAAATATTAAAGTGAATGATGCAGGGAAGCACAGCTTGTCATGTTTCGTGTACTTTTCCTGACATTAAATTGCAACAAATCATTTTGCAGGTAGAAAAGAAGCAGATGGCTACAACGATCAGTGAAGAAATGGCTTCATCAATGATGGCTCGCCTTAGGACATTGGAATGCAGCTACACAAAGGCATCATCATCCTCGCCTCTGCCCTGGAACTTTGGTTTGAATGAGACTGTTCTTCAACGTAGAACGGCCACAAGACTTGTCACCACATACAAGGCATAGTGCAAGCTCTAAATATTGTACAGGAGGCTAGAATAAACGACCCTCCATGCAGTCACTCTGTGTCTGTGGTAAATGGGACCATCACACATGATTATGTGTTTTCTCTCAAAGTTGCTATGCCGTGCATTTGGAAACACATTACCTATTGTATGCACACCATACATAACATTTCTGTGTGCTAGCCTGACTGTGGACTTACGAAACAAACAATGAAGTGCATATGAACCCGCATCCACATGCCATACTTCAAGGGTTATTATATTGCTCATTACACCCGATAGGTGAAGGGGTAATATATTCCTGATCACACCCTTACACCCCGTGGGTCGAAGGGTAATATGTTGTTCTAAACACCCTCGAGGGATAGGGTGTTATTGGAATATAGAATAACCATCATAAGGGTGTAATTCCCTATAGAACCCACCCTTTTCAAGGGTGCTAGGGGGTTAGTTATAGACACCGAAAAAAACCCTTAGGGGTGTAAATTATTTTACAGTGATGGGGTTTTACGTGTCCAAACCATGATTTGATTATGAGGCGCGCCGTAGTGGGGGACTCCGGACTAATTTTGACTTCCAGGGGATCTTTAACGTGCACCCAATGCACGGGACACGGGCGTTTTTGTATTTCGCCCCCATGTAAGTGCGGCCGCCGCGGCCGGGATTTGATCCCGCGACCTCGTGCTTAGCAGCGCAGCACCATAGCCGCTAAGCCACCGCGGCGGGTGAACTTACTATCAATCGGAAGATTCCACCGCCAGTATCGCTTTCTTCAAATCCAAAGCCATTAGCCCTCTTTTTGCTCCGGCAATTGATCAGCACTTTGCGTAGACAAGTAATGTTTGTCTTTTCTCGTTGCGGTGACTCGGGGTTTCAGGTGTAGGTATACTGAGCTGGTGCGGGTGCAGACAGTGGCCCCTCTGTGGATTATTTGGTGTCACGGAATCTCTGAACCACTATATCCGGCGGTTTTTGACCTCTGAGAATGAACTGTATAGTAATCGCCTCGGTACGAATAGTAGCGAGTGTTTCCCTTCCGCGTGTTCTTTAATTCGACGCAAGCAGACAGAGTCACGCATCGGAAAGCGATATCCCTTTGCTTCCATGTCTATACCTACACTGTTATGGGGCCAGGATGCAACAACCCTCATCTGTAAACTTGCGCTACGTCGCCTCTCATAACCCGTGTGTTGTTTCGCGATGTTAACCTTCCGTCTCCCATCCCCAATTTGCATCAATCAATCCATGACTATATATGTTCGTGCCACTGATAAGTTTCTACGTTAAATTTCTATTTCGCTTCTTGTTATGTTCGTAATTATTTCCAGAAATTCAGTCAATCATTCTACTTTATTAGTGTGTTCCTTTTGTCTCCTTTCTTCATATTTCGAACGTTCTTAGGCTTCAACGGGGGTTCTATCGTGTTCCTAAATTAAAGCTTGTCCAATGACACCTCGTGGGCGCACACTATAGTTTTGAAAGAAACAAGAGCCGAATGATCCTGAACCGCCAGATCAGCTTTTCCATTCCGTAACGAACCGGTGCCATGACTGGCTACCGTCAACGAAACATTTGAAGGCCGCTTAAGCTTCGCCTCTAAGAATGGAAGGCGATAGCATTCAAGGATCCTTGAGTGCTTTTCACGCTTCCCGGCAACTGCAGCTTATGTAACAGTAATTTTTACCGAGAAACGCTGGCGGAGAACGCTATGTACGAAGGCGAGCTTTGTGGTTCCTTTCCTTTTTTTTTTTTTTGATTGTGTGCAAGGAATCGAGGGAGCCGCGCGGCTCCTACTAAGACAGAGCTCAAACGGCAGCTGGAAAACGCTAGCGCGTTAAAAGGGGTTTGTCTTTGAGTTTCCGCGTAACAGAATTATGTTTTATCGTATATTCAAATTAAAATCCGACGCTATCATGTCTGTAAGTTGTGTGTAAATCGTACTTTACGATTTTTCTGACGCATTTTACTTTAAGAAACTCAATTAGTTCAGTAACTTCTTTGCGCTACACGGAGGGCCCGCGTGGCTGGGTATGCGTGGTTCGGAATGATTATTCCCGAAACGACGGTCGACGCCGGATTTTCTGCGACACAGGGCCCTTAACGCTGTCGCATTAAAACAAGCCTGCGCCGACCCTACGCTACGTTTGCGAGCCGTCTACACAACTTCCGTGTGCGCGAAATGAGTTGTCTCGCGCCAAGGCATTTTCATCGCGTCCGCTTGCCCTCGTGGAATGGCAGCCAACACGATCGACAGAAGAGCGGCGCACTTGAGTTCGTCAACGTGGACACGTCGAGCCTTCGTGCGTGGGTTGCACGCGACGTCTTGAAAGCGGTCCTTGAGATGCATCGCTTCCCGTCATCGCGCATTCAAGCGTACTTAAATACCGGTGCAACACGTGTACCTAAGGCTGGCACGTGCTACTGACCACGTGACGGGTGCATGCAGGAGTTGCACCGTCACCCTACTCGAAACTGAGTTTTGCTGATCCTGCAGGGGCAATAATCACAAAGCTGCGATTTTTCTCGCGATCGCGGGAAATTGTCACAAGCGAGAGGGGGTTTCGTTTAAACATTACATCTGCAAATTTCTTCGTTTCAAAAGATCGACAAATCGAGCTGCTTCGCGACCTTCTTTGAGTTCTCTATCACAGGTACCTCTGGGAAACCACAATATTTGCGAGCTCGCCATGCTTTCACACAGCGGTCACGCATATTTTAAAAATTCTGGGGTTTTACGTGCAACACCACGATATGATTATAGGTACGCCGTAGTGGAGGACTGCGGATTAATTTTGAACACCTGTGGTTCTTTAACGTGCACCCAATGCACAGTACACGGGCGTTTTTGCATTTCGCCCCCATGGAAATGTGGCCGCCGCGGCCGCGGGATTTGATTCCGCGCTCTCACGCTTAGCAGCGCAACGTTAAAGCCTTAAAGCCACTACACCAACACGGCGGGTCGGTTGCGTACATCTTTCATAGCAACTTAACCGTGGCCTCACTAGTGCGGCTTCTTTGTAACTACAATTAGTAGAGACAGGTTAAAACAATTAGGACAGGATTTGTGTCTTATTTAATTATTACGTTGCGCGGGCATGCTATTAAAAAAAAAGAAGCAATGGCCTTTTCAAGACAATCACTACTCACTGAAAGGAGCGGTCCAATTGGAAGCGCAATCCGCCCTTTTTTTCTTTTTTTTTTTCATGTTCCTGTGCTTCCCTCTGCCGCACGCCGCTGGAAACGTTTTGGAAGGCTACGTGCCAGGGCTTTCGCCGGTTGATTTGTGTACCTCCGTCCATGTTGAGTGTGCGTTGGTCGTGCGTTTTGTGGGTTGCGAATAATTATTAAGGGCTTCTCCGGGACAGCATGTTGTTCCTGGAAATCATGTAGCACTCATTGAGTGCTGGGTCATCAGGCCTGAGTGCGCTGTTGTGCTAACAGCGCGGCCGGTAAAGGTGCGCCGAGTTCCGTCTGCAGGCGCGGCTACCTTGGAGTTTGTTGTCGTCGATGTCTGGTCCTGCATCTCGCTTTTTGCATTCTTTTTACACGATCATTAGACATTTTGAAAATTCAAGAAGTCTATGAATGCAGCCTTCCGCGTCGTATTTGCGAAAGCGGTGCATTTGTGTACATCGACATCTACGGCCACAGATCGCTGTTAGCTTCGAGTATTGAGGAAACAGCGCCTCACTGATATGGAATAATTTCAAAACTCAGCCAAACATACATATCTGCTCGTACGGGCCGCGTTGTTCCACCCTAAGACGAGTCAATATGAGCGGCCGAGCCACTTGAGCAAACGGCAACTGTGATCCAGACACATTTATTACGGGCTGCTAATACTGATTGTCGCTTTTCTTTAACTTCGTCATACTTACAGTTTGCGCGTGTCATAAAGTATTACTAATGAAAGCTGTGCTCGGCATAAGCGTTCACTTATAGGTCATGTACTTCCCTCGCGAAAACGCGGATGCAATCGCTGACACCAATGGTAACTGAGCAAGTTTGGGCTGATGTACCAAATGCACTATCTGTTGTTTCCCGTTTCACGCAGACGTAAACAGTCCTTCTCTGTAATTAGGAAATGTGCCGGCATAACAACATGTACAGACCCACCCAGCTACGCAGCGAATGAAACCGGCAGCCTTCGGGAACAGCTGTGACGTACTATTATGAGCAATATGAAAGGTAACACAGGAACGCGTAGAAAACACCCTCAGACCCAGCTATATGGGTGGTACGCAGCGGCCACCGTCGGAAACAAAGTTGAAAGGGGGACGCTGTTCTAACACTTTTCGCACTCCCACCGTACGTCTGCAAAGTGCGGAACTTCGCATCGCCAGCAGACAGTGATAACACTGTTCGATACTGCGTCACTGGTAACCTTTTGCGTCGAATCGTTACAAAAGGTAGCACTGTTCCTGACTTCGATATTGATTTGTGGAAAATCTTGTAAATAGGAAAGAAATGGTCTTTAAGGGTGAGTTCAAAATAAGTTTATTGGCGCTTGCCGAATATTAAAAAAAGATATTGAAGCAAATGAAATAAGGCAATAGCGTCATCGCAGCTTATCCTCCTCCTTTGTTTTGTTCGTTGGTGGCCTAATAACGCGTCATGCCACCGTCGACTTGAACGACGGCCTCCATTCTTTGGCGCAGAGACGCGTAGAGAGCCTCGATGAATGCGGTATGACGCTGAAGGCGCTTCCACTCATGTTCTATTGCTTCCCATAGTTGGTCGGAGTTCGCCAATTCTAGTGAGCTCTTCGAAAGGTTTACTTTCATACGGCCCCTAACGTGCTCTATAATGTGCCCTAACGTGCTCTATAATATTGCCACAACTGAACTAAAAAAAGCAGTTTCCTTCGTCGTGACTGTTTATCTTTAAGTTCAGGTCAATCGGTAGGGGGTTCACGAATTCGACGGGGCCAGGCTTAACCCAACCTTCGCTAAACACGATCAACATTGGCTTAAACTTCATGTGCGCGGCTTGAGAGGACTGAAGCTTGAAAATATCAACTTCAAAGGCATGTTCGGACTCAGGGTGCTGCGGCTACCGCGTTGTCGGTTCGACGGCCGATCGCGTGCGATTCGGTAGAGCGATCATGGTCGGCAAGCTGATTGTGTGAGTACCGTCGACAAGAAAGCCCGTTGAGCCAGAACTCGCGCCCATTGGTTGCGTCGTTGTCGGCCTGTTAGGATAAGATTGTCTCACTGACACACTGTGCTGCTGAATAGTTGTCGTCAGCGTGTTGTCGGTCTCGTATCGACCCACTGTTACCGCGCCTTAAATGAGTTTCTGAAGTCAGACACGCGCTGCCACCACCAGCAAAGAGAGGGCCGACGCTGCAAGAATACTTCGTCAGCAACGTCATCTTTTTAAGGTGTCGCCCAAGGGTTTATCGATAAATTTGCTAGCCATCAATGCAAGGCGGCAATTACATGATTCACGGTGCAGTCCGGACGAAGCCTTGGCCGCTTTCTGTCTTAAAGTGGAGCTGCAGTCATGTTGCAGTCAGCATGTTTTCGGCACCAGTGGAGTTCCAACGTGGTATACGGCACGAGTGTTTGCTGCAGTACGCGTCTGTGCGCTTTTTTTTTTTTCGGGAGACTTTCCGCCGATTTCAGGCCGCGCGCGCGTCGCTTCCAAAACGTATCGCGACTAATCCGCCGGGGCAGGGCGCATCCGTCGTCGCGCCATGAAAAAAAGGCGGATTGTATATTTCTAGCTCGTTTCCTTCTTTTTCTGCATAACGCCTACCGGAGAAAGGGGCCCACTCAGGACCTAACGCTGCGACGAAACTGTGGTATAGGTGTCCTGCAGCCTCTGGCGTCTTCCCAGGCGGCGACTGTTATTCAGGTGCGTGGCAATGCAGTGTGACCAACTTTCTAGCGCTCAATGTGGGTCCACCGGCATCAGCGCTCCAGGAAGTTCTGTGTCTGATTCTCCTCTCCTCGTGGAGATCCATTAAGCGATGACACAATCACTGTGTGCCCCTCCCACTGCAAATAGCCGCTTCACCGCCGTCAGCCTCATTCTCTTTACGCCTTGCCGGTCCATTTCGTTCTCCTTATGCGTTTCTCAAGCCCAGGTGTCGCTTTAAAACGTCATTGCCGTCTTTTTCTGCACTACTGAATTGAATAACTGTCGTCTAGCATTTCCGTCAATTCCCATTCGTCCGCAGGATGTTTGTTGCACTTGAGATAGCGCTGCGCGGTACGCGAGCGCATGACGTGGACCGTAGCGCCTCTCTTGGCATTTAAAGGCTGACGATTCGTTTACCAATTCGGTCATAGGTGCGAACTTGTGTTGCTATCAGCCTGTGACCGGCGACAGATGGCATTTGGCGAGCATCTGCGAGTTTATGGCCCTTAAATATTTGATGCTCAAATAGCACGTCGGATCCAAAAGCGCTTAACCCTACAGCTGTAGCAGTCGCACCTCGATGGCGGTTCACTTATGTGCAGCACGGACAGACATCGCATCCTCATCGACAACTTAATCGCCGGCGTTGAAAGGGCTAAGGAGACAACGACATCTGCCCTCGTCCGTTCGCTTTCGGCGGCCTCCGATACGACCTTGGCGCGGCCCCAGACAGTCCGAGCAGCGGTCCATTACCCGGATGAGCGGCCGCGCGTCCTCCTGCAGTGAGGTAACGCCTGCTGATTGTGAGAGAAACAAGGCGATTTTCCAATGCGCTGCTGGAGCGTTACGGAGTGCTGCTTTTCTCACTTTCCCGCGGCGAGTGCGCTCCTCCCTCTCCACCGCGGCGTGCCCCACTGCCGGCATCGTTGATGTGACATTCCCGTGGGCAGCAGTCCTCTCTCCGGCGCGCTCCCGTCGAGACCTGGCTCACCGGCTTTCCTTGCTGCCGCCGCTCGCACCCCGACTTAAGTAGCGTGCCGCGTTCCATACACAACAGCTCGCTACTCCTGCGGCCCCCGCTTTTCACTTGTGCTACGGATGTCTGCCGACCGCTGCTCGGCCGCGCTGACGAGGCTCTCCTTTGCTTCTCCGATAGGGTCCAATAATTTGCCACACCCGATCAACTGTCGGCATTTCTAGCCCCTTTTCTATTTCTCATTAACTGAGCGCACTTTTCGAGTCTCGCTGTTGCAGCTCATCTGGCATTCACACCATGCGCCCTTTTCTGAAGGTGTACACGCGGCCAGAGAGAAACGCGTCTGCCAACATTCAAGGTTAGCTTGCCTTTCTCCTGTCTTCCTTATTTTGGACGCGTCGTTCAGTGCGGACGCATTCGCAACAGTGCATTATCACTCTGCAGTGCTCCCTGCGAATAGCATTCTTATTTCGTTTCTTTCTGCGAAAGAAGTACGAACGAGCTTGCTTAGGCGCTAAGGAGACGAGAGGAACGGCCCCACTTTCTTGACGAGTTCGCCGCTCTCAGCTTTTCTCGAACTTCGCCGCACAAGGAAAGGAACCTCGCCGTTTCAGCCCTTTAGCCCCTCTTGGTAGGCGTTTCGTTTTGTCTGCGTCGACAAACACCGTTTCCGTCATGCTCAACATGAGTGCTGACAGCAACTTTTCCAACTCGACTAACTTGACTGATGGCTTGGAAGCCAATCCAGTCAAGTACCCCCTAATCAAGACTATCCACGACTGGTTGATCGTCGGCGTTTTGGTGTCCATCATGTTTGGAATGGGGTGCCACGTCAAGGTGTCTGAGGTGAGTGAACTTGTTATCGCATTTGCATTTCCGCTGCTCTTGCGCAGCAGCTTTCTGCCGATGAAAGGGACTACCCGTGCCGCACCTTATTCTATACTTTGTTTTTTACGTTTCTCTTGCTATGTACTTCGCTACTGTGCTTTGTGCTCTTCAGCTGGTCCTGACAAGCCTCCCCGAACATGCTTGAAACCAGTGCGAAATATAGTAGTAAGTAGTAGCAACACTGCGCTCCTTCTGTGATCAGCGATATTGCGGGCAGATAAGCTTCATCTCGTTCTAATATGTTCGGCATTAAAGTCTGACAATAAACTTGCAAGCCGCATGCGCAAGAGGGTAAAAAAAAAAGGCAATCGGCAGTATTTTTGAATACATCTAGAGTTGAGCTTTTCCACCGGTATCGGTTTCGTGGGCTTGACGTTATCTCGTATATATAGACATGAGTGGAGGGTTTGCGCAAACGCCGGCATTGCGAGTTTTACAAGTGGGAAGTGCTCAGGCGTTCTCAATGGCTAACGAGCCACAAAGGTGGGAAGAATTCGTAAAGGGGCACTTGCAGTCGTCCTAGACAAAAGTGTGCTTAGAACCTGGCAGACGTTGTCCCGTGAGGCGCCAACAGTCCTTGCACTCGTTTTGTTGTAGCACGCGCCCGCATTGCACCCCCTGAATGGGCGCTATGGCCCGTGAGCATGCTTAATTTTGTCGCACGCCTAATACGGTACGCCGAGTACAAGAGACTTCCTCGTAAGCTCAAGAGGAATCATCGATATGCTGACTTAAAGATAAGCTGGAAATGTTACCCTGACTGATTTCCTGGTTTTCTACTCCAGTTGTTGGTTAAGAAATGTTGCAACGAGGAAGGAAAGAGGTCGAATATGTTCTCATCGATTGTTCACAGCGATGCTCAATGTGGTGAATCCGCGCACGAGCCTAGGTGCGTTTTCATATCGTATGTGGGCATCGCTGACTGACTGTCCCGTGACAGTAAGATCTGTGTATCGCTGTACACTACAGAATTCCCAGCTGCGCGTGACAAAATTTTAGCACTCTCACTCAATACCGTTATGGCCAATCTCAGTGGGCGAACTCGTCGGTAGTAATGCAACATTTCATTAGAGATGTTGTTCACACATTGTAATATGGCACCAGCGCATACTGGGTGTAGTAGGCGGTTTCTTGGCTCCTACCGTCCACTTTCTGCCACGTGGGACGTCGGCGTAGCTGTTCGCGTATAAAGGCACCAAATGTTCACGAAGGGCGAGGCTCCAGCTACCTGGAGATGCAACGTTCGGGCGCGCAATGCAGCCGCATAGAAATCGCGAGTCATGGGTTCGGATAAGGCTTGACATCGGGGTCACCTTTCAGGAAATCAGACTTAGCTGTTATGTCAGCATTAGCTCTAATCATGTTTCTCACTTGAACATCTTGGGAAGGCATTAGGCAAACAAACATATTGAAACATAAATCCTGCAAAAAATTGTCTACAAGTCCTCAACGTCCAATTAACATTGCGATTTTAACATATCGTCATGACTTATCACGCGAACCTATGAATGTCCTTTGTCACCGTCACCTCCAAAGATGGCAAGATCTCACCTTAATGTCGAATATGCGATAGTGCTTGTGTAAGCTATCGTCAAGCAGCAACAATAGTTTCCCAAAAACGAAATGCGAAGGGCTTTCAGACTGACATTTGGCGCTTATCCGCAGCTGTGATATTCGATACTCCTCTAAAGCCCTTGATTCTTCTCCGCATGGTTTGTAATGACATCTGCGTGCGAGCACGAAACAAAAACAAATTTTAAGGACGTTGAAGGTGATCGTTGACGCTACACCCACCAGCCATAAACCTGCGCACGACGCTATTTCATTTCCTGCGGTTGCACCAGTGTCATTGGCAAGAAAGTGCGCGCGCTGGACACCACTTCGAGTCGCGTGTACTGCTCAACCGCAAAGCGTGCAGGTAGTCCCATTCTTCGTAAACAGAATCGCATCAGCGACAGAGAACCATCAGACGACTAGCGTCCTTCGGCAGATAACTTCCTCAAAGAGAGAACAATGCAACGTAATAGTGAAAGCCAGGGGGGTTGCGTGTGATCACTGTTATGCAGGGCATCCATTAGTTTATTTTTCTTTAATTGTTATTCTTCTTTTTATCGCTGTGCCTCTGTTTATACTGGTTTGTATTGAACCTTAAGGACTATTTGCACAGCGCTGAACTGATGCCCTTAAGAAAACTCCTGTTTTATATATATATATATATATATATATATATATATATATATATATATATATATATATATATATATACAGTGAAGTAGACGCGCGTATGAAGCGGTTATATATATATATATATATATATATATATATATATTGACACGTGCACTTTATCTTTTTCGGGTGACCGCTTGACCCGCAGGTGAGATTTTCGACGATCGCCGACTGTGTTTGCCGCTATCGTTCGGCTTTGAGGGTAACTGCTTCTGTGGGCACAGGTTCGCCCAATAAAACGCTAGTTTCGTCATTCACAGTTTTGCTGCCTTCTTCAGTGTCACTGCCACGTGACTGTGTGTGTGTGTGTGTGTGTGCGCGTGCGCGTGCGCGTGTGCGTGCGCGTGTGCGTGTGCGTGTGCGTGTGTGTGTGTGTGCGTGCGCGATCTTCTTTACGTCTCTCGGAATTTTCTTAATATCACCTGTTGTAGGGGAGGGGGGGGATAACAAAATCATAGTGCTTGAACTGGATTATTCATGATCGGGGACATTACTTGCACGATAAGTCGAAACCCATCTTCAACTAATTGACAGACATTTATAATTGAGGTCTCAATTAATTTACCGTACATATTGTGATTTATGAATTGTAGCTGATGGGCAAGCAAAACTAATTGTTGCGTTGGGTTATGAACTACTTCTGCTTTATTGCTAGCTACATTACATTCCCGACTACATTACTGACAGCTAACGGAATTGACATTATAGGAATTCGAAGGAGGAAAAGTCGATCAGAGTTTATTTCACGCCTACTTAATCACAAGCTAGCCCTTGATCCCGCAACGTACTTGTCCCCCTTGACAAGTAGACTTACTCGGCACCACTACCCTCAATTTTCGCAAGGATTGATTCATTTAGGTATTTCTTTCCACAAACAATAGCTCACTGGAACCAACTAACTCAAGCATTTCCCCAGCGTCCTTGACAAACCTTTCTTTCTTGTGTGTGTGTGTGTGTGTGTGCATTCGTGCAAACAATATTGTTATTCTGTGTATTACACTCACCCTGCTTGGCTGTCGTGTACGCAGTATTTTATAAATCAATGAATAAATATAATGTGTAACTAGATGGCCACTGTAATTTGTCGCGCGATGAACGTCCACCAGGACCACCTGAACAGGCCGACTGCTTCTCGTAAAGAATTCAGCGAGGCCATGCGCTTCAGTTTGCTAATTTTACCGGTAAAGGAGGCCCGCAAATGCCATAGATATACAGGCCTCGCACCGCCAGTGCATGAGCTCTGCTGAAATGGTGGCGCGCAGGATGTGTCACGCCAGACTTTTTCCCTGTGGCGCAATATGGGGCCACAGTTGCCATCATTACCTGCATGCGCAAGTTGCTCTATGCTGCCATGCTGTTGCAGGTTGCAATGCTACAACCTGCATGAGCAATGCAGGCTCCCGGCCGCCGAAGGGCAATCAACCCGGAAAGAATGTGCTGCGATGCAGTGCAAACTATAGATCAGGCTGCGTAGCTCCAGCGGTCTGCATACTCTATACGGACACTTATTTGTTGCTTTGTTTCGTCGACTGACAAGGCACAAGAGTGCGTATACGATCTACACGGCTTGATTACTGAATACGGCGTGATAAAATTAACAGTACATTTCTTAACGTATAGCCCACTTTTCTTTTCCCTTTTTTTACGTCCTACGTGATTTTCAAAGGTGCAGGTTACATACGTGCGTACCTGCTCCTGCGAACTTCGCGCATAAGCTTAGCATCGACAAATTGAGGCAGCGAGTCCTTGGTGCAGCTTCCTAGGCTGTGTTATCTCTTTCTGTACCGTCTGTTTTGTCTATTCTGTCTGTACGGTGGGAACCCTGAGGTATGCGTATAAACCAAGCCCTCGTGTCTTCGTCTGTACCTTACGTCTATTAAGCACGGTCCATTTGCGTAATCCCTATTTCCGAAGTAAAACAAAGCAGTAACTCGTATTCAACTTTTAAATGAAAGCGATCATCACACAAATCTTTGTTAACGTCGTTGCGGAAGCGCAAATTTCCTAACGCTAAGCCCATTCGTAATATTTAAAACATCTGTCAGCATAGCCCCGCCTCACTCATCTGCCCATTTCTTTGCAGAAAGTGCCTGACAGATCGCATGCAATTTTATGTTCCATTCAGTGCTCGTGTTCGTTCTCTGTGTTACGTCCTTGTTTTGAAGTGCGCTGGCATATTCGATAATGATTAAACAACTAGCCCACCAGTAGGTCTTAAGCACATTTTATGTTGACTGTAATAGAAAAATGGTGACATTGGCAAACTATTTACATAAAGGAGATATATAGTAACAGGCAAAAAATTATATATGTCAGCGTTATAAGTGCCTTCTGCTCATTCCTGTTGCACAGTTTGTCGCGTTTCCTATAGACACCCACGGACAGCTATATGACATATATATTTAGTCGGTGGACGGACTGGTAGCCGTCGCCGTAGCACAATTGGTAGTGCAACGCTCACTTAATGCGGAGGTTGTGTGTTCAGCTCCCACCGGCGGCATGCTATATTTTCGTGCACTTTAATTTACCTTATATGGTCATGATTAACAAAAATCGAGCCCCTCGGTATCTCTTCTTCTGCCTCGTTCCCATATATACATATACTTGCGCATAAACGAAAAGTGTCTCGAGCGGTCAGCAGTGCTGGGCAGTATCGAAGATGCATGTATCTTAGATACTCTCTGGATATTTGGTGTATGTGTCATGACACGTCGGGCAAGACGTGTATCAGCATCCGTATTTCCGATACATGAAATAATGTATCGTGTATCTTAAGATACGAGATACCCGTACAAGATACTGCTGTCGCAACGTCGCCGTGCGAAATTATGAAGGTTGGCCGAACTCAGCTTTTCAAGCTAATATTCCTGCCACTAAGCCACCTGAATAAAACTAAAGGCAGCGACATTCTTTTATCTTTCCGCCAGAGCCCTCCAGCGAGGACTGGCGATGAGGTCCGCGTGTTCCTATTGGTGCAGCACAGTCACGCGCTGCTGCTGCCGCAAGTCTCAACAAAAAAGTCGCAGTTTCTCCCGAAACGTGTATCATCGATTGCGATAGCAAATTAGCAGACAGCCATACGAAGGAAGGATAGTACCTTTAACGGCCCTATGAACACGCAAACATTCGCTTGCTAACCAGCCTAACAAGCATGGTGTCAGTGAGCCCAGCCAACATGAACACGTCACACTTGATAACCACGGACACTCGCTGTCAAAACGCTGGCGTCAGGAAGCACGCCAGCAGCAGCGAACGAAGTGACATTCGTGTACAGCGTAGGGCGCGCGGTGACGGTGTTATCGCTCTTGGACTTTATGCGGGACATCATGGCGACGACGACGCCGGAGTTTACATTGAATTGCTATCGCAATAAAACAAGAGTGCGAGTGTCTGCGCACCGCCAACGTTCTGCCATCTTGATTTCTTTTTACTTGCGTCAGTGCCACGACACTTGCTCGTAGCCACCGTATTGTGCCGCATACGCCAATGCGTGCGGCGTCTTTCAGGCAAATTCTGATGCCGCTATAGCGTCGTTATCGAAATTTATCTTGCACGGTGCTTTGCTTCGAAGTCTGAAGAATGCAAGAATGGGGTTGCCTCACGTCTAGTCGCTTTAGAACATCAGCGATTTGAAGGATCTCGTGGGTTTCAGTTTGGCTATTCTGAATCAGAGCGTGGATGGCGCTGCTTCCATGAGACTTGTGCATTAGGCGGCTATTATTTGTACTACAAAAGCAATTGTTTGGACTACAAAAGAACAGACTGGTGGTCCAGTTGGTATTGCATAACTTGAGGTAAAACGCGAGAGAGCACGTAGTCTTCGTTCCCTTCTGTTGTCCTACGTGCTCTCTTACGCTTCATACTTAACGTTTTGGACTACGTTTACGGGCGAGGTGAACGTCCACAGCGGTATTTGCGCTCTTGTGCAGAGGCTTCTTGCTGATGTACTTGTAATTAGATGGCAACCTGCTAGCTGGCCGGCAAGCCGAGCAGCGACTCCCATAAATTACAAAAGCGACAAGCAAACACCGCTGACAGTGCAGCGTATAGAAAGGTTTCACTTTAAGCAGCTAGAATTTACCCTAATAAATTATTTCGTAATGAAAATATTATACCTTGAGTAAGAAAGAGAGAAGTATTGAGGTACTAACACACTTCATTCAAATGTTGATCGATCGGAGTTAAGAAATTTCCAAGTATACATTTTTGTATACGCGTTTGCTGCTACATTATATAGATCTGTAATAAGAAATATGCAAATGTGCTGAAGTGTCTTAACATACAAATGGAAATTATTGTATCAGACACAATTATTGTGGTAGTATCTTGTACCTGTATTTCACATATTTGTTGCCCGAGTATCTTGCATCGTATCATGGTACAAGGAAAAAGTATCTTTGCCCAGCCCTGGTGGTCAGTCGCGCGGCAATATTGCGTCAATTCGCGGCCTCTTTCACGCTCGGAAAAACAATTTTATGTAGCACGTATTGAGCAACAGAAAGCTGTATGGGGAGTTTGTCATGTTGCTATACGATTTTCTCATTGACACTTTTAATCTAATTATAGTATTTGAGAAGTTGATTAATCAATCAAGACTAATTATGTAATTAGGCGGAATGCAAAAAATAATGAAAGTATCTCCAAGCGACGGCAAACAACAGCCGTGTGTGTCCCATGCTGTATTCTGTTGTCCTGTACGCCTCAGCGCTGTTCTTAAACAATACGAATTACCTTGGTCCTGTTCATCTACATGGCATTTGCATATTTTTAAATCTCGGTGCATGATATAGTTTGGACACCCTGTATATATAAAGAACGAGAAGAAAGGAAACCAAGGCACCCGATTTTTATTAGTCATACCATAAGAAGCCAACAAACAATGACGCCAAGGACAGCATAGGAGAAGTTACTTATAGTTCTTAACTGAATTAAAGAAATGAAGAAAAAATTTAAATTAAAGTGGATGAAAAAACAACTGTCCGCAAGTGGAATACGAACCCACGTCTTCGCATAACGCGTTCGACGCCGTTGCCAATTGAGCTACCGCAGCGCCTTTTTCCTCTTGGGGTATTTATGTTTACCTACTAGAACTAGCCCAGGGAGTGTTAGCCAGCGTCACCACTCACGGCTATAAATATATATAAATAATGTAGTGTGTGTGTGTTACTGGAACCCTAGTGCATTTCCTCGCAAGCTTTGGGTACGCATATCTTGAAACTGGTGTCATCCTCACAATTCGTTACATGTGGATATAACAAAAGCCACCGGCTACAATTCGCAAATTGCAATATGTGGCGCAAAGTAATTAGTATCAAAGTTAATTAGCAAAACATTTGTTGATTAGCCTAATAATAACTTTCATTATTGGTGGAAATTATGTACGACTGAGGGTGATCTAGTTCTTAGAAGTAGAATTCTTGTACATACATGTCACGGGTGATTTTTTTTATGTTCTGTTGAAAACAAAATGAAAAACCCCGTACGTATATATATAGTCTGGACACGCTGTCCAGACTACCCATAGCCAAGAAAGTCAACCCAGAAGATGAAAGTGTTAATGAAATCACACAGCGTGCGTATTCGAGTGTGGAATTTCCCCGCTGACCAACAAAGAAATTAGCACAGAACATCTCGCGTTACGACCAGCTGCACTCCCGCTAAACTTGCGACTGGAGAGGAATTCCGCCCGAGATTCCGCCTCTTACGACCCACAGTGCAAGACGTTGTGAGAAAGTGGGGAAAAAAAAGCTTGAACATGCTTCCACCCCTAGGGATATGTAAAACATATTGAAAATATATAATAAATGCCAAATGTAAAGCCGCATCCCGATCACTGCAAGCTTTTTTTTCTTCTCACAACGCAAGTGGACTTGTTTTATGTGGCAATATAGCTTAGCTATAGTTTCCCATGCAATACAGCAAGAATTCACTGACAATGTTTAGTAATCGACATCCTTCTAGTTTACCGAACAGCACTCCAAAATAGTACACTGTCGTTCTTACCTTTCACATTACCTTTCACTAATACTCGGAACTTTTTCAGCAGGCAGGTCCAGTTGCATTTTTACTAGTTAAAGTGCGTGATAGCAACGAACGACGTAGTCGTGGCTGATGAGCGTCGCTTGACACATGTGGCGCAAGTGCAAGTGGTTGCCTACACAAGCGCTTAGCTGTGCGTTGCTAGACTCGACGTACCTTTGTCCATGTGGGTAGCTGCAACTACATTTCACTTTAGTGAATGCCGCTTCGTATGGATGGAATGTGATTCCCCAGTTATTCTGACTGCATCTTACGTATTTGCGAAAACCTCTTTTGGTCGGTGGAGTGGACCGTGTTCTAAATTTGCACGTGCCGTATTGCACACCCGTCGACCGTGCCTTCCGTGAAAGGCGGTAAGTTACGCATGGTCCCTGCGGCCCACACGCACTAATACGCATTCCAGTGAAGGACTGGTTAAGGTTCGACACAAATTAGCAACAAAAGCAGCGTATGTAATGAAAACGAACATACACAGCCTTGTCCGCCTGTTCAGAGGCACAGATTCGGAGAGGGCAACCAGATTCATCGAATCACACAGACGAAAAGAAAAAGAAAAAGCAAGCCACTGGCTTACTTCTTACGCAGTGCTTTGAGTAAGCGAAGTTGCACCTGTTGACGTGACAAGTTTTGTGAACTACGTCAATGGCTACAGTTTTATCGTACGCGGCTCTGTAAATGTGCAAAACAGCTCAACGATCTCACCGTCAACACCCTCTTCCTGCATGATTCGACGCGGTGGCCTTTGTTATCTTCTTCCTGCATGAGGGTAGAGAATAAGTACAACTCTCAAAGTTAGTTAATAATATCGCAGGAGCGTCGACAGACATGGTCAGTGCAGTGTCACGGAGATGCGCATCTAATCGTTACAGCAGGCGCGTGCACGCGGAGTCTTCTCCTGACCCAACATTGTTTGCTAGGCTATTTCATTCGGCGCGGCATAGCCACTGCAGCTTATCAGCTTGTCTATCGCTTGCAAACGCTTTTTGTAACTACTGCGGGCGCACAAAAGCCACGGGAAACGCCGGTCAAACGCAACACACGGGGCTTACGTGGCACTCGCATAATAAAAAAAACTCCAAACTACAGAAATTTTGAGAATTGTCTACTAATGCGTAAGCATTGTTTGACTAGGTTGTTCGTTTTTGCTTACTTATGTTGGTAGCTTAGTGTGCTTGTTTACTCATCGCTTTTTCCGGAGCCAAAGAACGCTTACGCCTTAGAGAGGGAGAGAAGGGAAGGCGGCAAGGCAGGGAGGTTAACCAGACTGAGTCCAGTTTGCTACCCTATACGTGGGGAGGGGAATGGGGAGTGAAAGAGGGAGAGAGAGGACTTAAGTGTAGGATGTCTATAGTCGGGCACTCAAGTCTGTTGCCCTCAGGTATCGAAAAAGCGCTCGAACTGCTTTCTGGGCCAACGCCTTAGTAGGCAATTCTCATAATTACTGTACATTTATTGTTGCTTATCATGGTCTATCCTGCTTAGACCGTACCATAACGTTCCAAGCGTAATTCCATTCCATACAATCACGGGGATTATAACCTTCTTTTGACGCGTTCTGGACAATGTTTTACTCGGTATCAGACAACCTGCATTTCTTCTTTGGAAGCTGCGAACCTGCTTCTCCTTCGGTTTGAATGTCTAGTTGTTCGTGCGTCGCCGTAGCTGCTTGTTCATCTCGGTCATCTTTTTTCCCTTCTATGCTAATTAGAGCGTACAAGGTTTGTCACTGTACTCATTGTTCCTTCTGCAGATTACCATCTTTGCTAGTATTATATTATACTTTTTTTACTGGATCAAATGACTATATGGAGGCGACAGCGACGTGACCGGTTTCTTTTACTTAACTACAGTTACTCTTATAACGATTAAATGCCTTAACTTGACCCATCACGTACTTATTTCCCAGTTACAAGGCGTTACAGGATAGATACCGTTTCTCCGGCGTACTCGCCCAACAATGCTTACGCATTAAAAGCACGCGTGAGTACATTTGTGCTAACGTTGTAAGTGGATAAGAAACAGAAGATGATGCACGCACAGGAGGATAGTCTGCGTCGAATGCACCTACTCTCCCTACTTTCGCCCATGCGTTTCGTGCACGCGGCGTTGATCGCAGCGTTGGTCGCTCCCCACGAGATAATTAAAAAAAATCACCGCCCAAGCACTTCGTGCAGATGGTTAACCAGCGAAGCTCGAACGTGCGGCCCCACTGTTTATCACTGCGTTCATCCCGACGGTTCCTTAAACAGGCTTGGTAGGCTGCCAGATCATAGGTATATGCAGTTGCTGCTTGCGCTCGGCTGCACGAGCCTGTTCTTGTGCCCGGGCTGCAGCATCGGCACGGCGTAGACGTGCACGTTCCCGGTTGTACTCGCGGCGTTGCTGATCGAAGGCTGCCTGCTCCTCAGCAGTACGTATGACGCGTTGTCTACCCATTTCGGAGACGGAGAGAAAGTGCTGCGCGCGCGCTCGGTTGCGACGGAGCAACGACGTCACCAATCGCGCGCCTCTTTTTTCGCGCATGCGCACGGGGTTGCTCCGCAGGAGTTTTCGGCGTACAGGCGACAGATGGACGGACGAATCGGCTAGCTATATACAGCTTCACTGCAAAACATCCTGCGAACCCAGCTAAGAAGCATCGTGTTCACGAAGGGGACTAGTGCACCAACGTGACTGGACTTTGCGTTATGATTTGGAGTTGACTTTTAGTTTGAATGCGTTAAGTTAATTATTTTTTAAAATCTCTATCAAAAGGAGTAGCCAGCGCCAACTAAAGGCGACAACATCGCCTAAGTAGCATATAATAAAAAATTGCAAAAAAAAACACAAGGCGTTGTGAGCTGCGTACTTAAAACAGTACATATGAGGTACGTCCGCAAGACGGCAACATATGGAAACGCCATATAGAACAGCTGCGGCCTGACAGCATTCGAAACGACTAGAATCTGAAATCGGACGATCTGGAAACGAATAGGTAAAGTACGCAAACATAAAATAATAAAACAACAAAGGTCATACATAAACCCAAAACAATTGAGCCTCCTTGAGAAACGATCGCACAGCAAAAGAAAAGCTACGACGAAACGCAAGACCCGAAAGTCGCAACATCAGCGGCGTCTCCGCGAGTCGACTTACGAAGATCAAAACGAACTCGAAATACTCCCTGAAGATGTGCTGTGCATACTGTTCTCCCCCCACCGCTTTCCCCGTGTAGTGCCGTTGAAGTGTCCTCCTCTGAGGGAAGGTTACGGCGCTGCACTTATCTCTTCCTTTCACTTTGTAAGTGACTTCTACTAGTGAATACTGTGGGGCAACGGAACAGCGCAAGAAAGGAGACATTAAAGGTACACTAAAGAGAAACATTTCTTCGGCATCAGTAAATTACCGTTTTACAATATCAAAAACACCATTCTTGCCACGATAACACGCTTGATAAGCGACAAAAAGTGAGAAAAAGCGCAATAACAAAAGGCGGGTGGCGACGCCTCCTTGCAGTTCCCGCATCAGCTCGCTGTGACGTCACGAATTTTGACAGTTCTGAGGCCTGGTTAACTCATCAGCAGTTAAGGTAGACCGCATTGTCTTCTAAAAGAGCCAAAGATTGAACATGGCGAGTTTCGGGAACATTTACTGTGCCAA